>NW_017535675.1:272560-363423 GCF_001853355.1 Bactrocera latifrons | reverse complement strand
TTGATTGTCGTTTCCTTTAAGTCGTTCTTGAGTTATAGCGTCGCAAACATCGAGCAAAATAAAAAGAAAATACGGCATATTTATTTTACAGTACTTCTACGATAAAGGCAAAATGCATCTCAAGCTTCCAATAAAATTTTTGCAGTTTATGGACCCGATACAGTTTCCATTCCACCGCACAACGATGGTTTCAACGTTTTCGTTCTGGTGTAGATGTTTTTGAAGTGCAGCGCTCAGCTCATAGGATGGATCTACACAATGCATCCCACCTCGAAAGATATTCGTCCTTTGTGTTACCCCTAAGCTTCATCTTCATAGAATGACAGTCTTTTGAGCTAATCGCAAACATCGTCCAACAAAATATTTAGCCAAGCCGCGTGCGAAACTTTTGCACAGTGTCCAGTCAGAACACCGACAAAAGCAAGCGCTGCCTGCCGCTGTGTAGGAAAAACGAGGGCGCTAACGCTTACAGAAAACCTCCCTACTGGTGGAATAGTGAAATCGATAGCTTTAGAAATGATTGCAGCAAAGCCAGGCGATTCTGCCAGAGAAGACGGACCGCCAGAATACGCCAACCTGCATGAGGTTTTAAAAGGAAACGCTGTGATCTTAAGAAAATAGTAAAAGGAAGTAAACTCCCCTGCTTCAAAGAGCGCGGCGAATACGCAGTGGAGAATTCGTGGGGCGATGCGTACAAAGTAATAATGACAGAATTCAAAAGTGATAAAGATAAGCAATTAAAAGCAACGTGAAACTGCTTTCCCTAACCACGAACCACAATTGCGGTAAGAGACACGCCATTAATCACCGACGAGTTAATGACAAAAGCAGACAAAAGGTTTATAAATACCAAAACATCGGGTCTAGATGGAATCCCCAACAAAGCCTTAACAATTGTCATAACACACGAAGTGAGTCCCGAGAGCAGAGCTCTTCACCCGCTGTTTGCAAGAAGGCGTATTTCCGAAAATATCGGTTGGATCTTTTTCCGAAAGCAAACCAACCGGCTGGAGAAATAAGCTCGTTCGCTCCTATCTGCATACAGAACACGCTTGGCAAAATTCTCAAATGAATAGTATTTGTTAGACTCTAAAAGTCGCTAGCGTAAGAATCTTCAGCACTCGCCGAAAGCTAATTTGATTTTCTTAAGCACAGGTCAACAATGATAGCAAAAAACCCTGACTTGGGCTTGAAATTGCCTTCACATCGAGAGTATTCTGCAGAATTGGCTTGCAGCGCCTATTTTCTGTTCTCAGGTCTCAAAAGAATGCTTGCTGGTAACAAATTTTCATCGAACGAAGGGGTGATCACCGAAACTGAGAGCTATTTTCTGCCAAAGAAAATATAAAATTTGTAGTTCGCTATAATCAGCTTATCACCCTTAAAGGGAATATGTATGTGTTGAATAAAAGAAGGTAGGCTGGAGTATTTTTTGGAGGATGTATGGACGGATGGAGAAAAGATGGATGGAGGAAGGTTGGATGGTGGAAGGATGGATGCATGGATGGATGAATGAATAGTTGGATGGAGAATGGAGTCATGTGTAGAAGTTCACGCAAGTGAGGAAAACTGTCTGAGCGCCATTCACTTCGTATTGGCAGAAACTATTATATTTTTTTTACTCAAGCAGCTCACTACTTCCAGTCTTAGGCCAAGTATACTCTGGGTACCAATAGAACATCCGTTTAAAGGTGAGTTAAAGTGAGAAGGCGAACCAGTCCTACCAGCAGTCGGATTCGCCAAGTAAAACGTTCCGCAATGAAAAGGAACTTGACTTGTAAGTTTAATTTATTTAGCGTTTTATTCAGAGGCATCAGAATTGTCAATTTTCAATATAGTTCTGAAGCAGTCTGCATAAATCTCCCTAAATTTGCTAAAAAGTATTGGTGAGTATCATAGATTAAAATTGCATCACTTGCGTGGCATAGTGTTCACATGTCCTTAACAACCTATGGATTCTTATAACAGCGCCAGCAATTATAAATAATACCTCAAACGAGCTCTGCTGTTGGTACATTTGAAAAACTCATTAATTATTGAAAAATTACAAAGCGATATTTACTTAAAAAATCGATGCCACAACACAAATGTTTCCCAGAAGCGAGCACCACACCACCACATACATATGTACATAGCTGTAATATTAATAATCATGAGTTCTTTGGCATCATTTCTACGGAAAATTTCAACGCACAAAGCAAATAGTCGTCATGGGGGAATATTAGATAGCACAAAAGGTAGAATAATAACTATGCATGTAGTACATGTTGTGGATTGTTGTGTGCCACAAAGGTACACAATGGAAATTTGCACAACACACGCATTTATTTTAATATCCCATAATGGGGCAAGTCAACGCGAGGACCGACCCCGTGTGTGGTATCTTTGGGGAAATGCATATGCTATGCACATGGCAAGGTAAACAAATCAACGGGAAGGACACACACAAACACAAGTGCAAATATGCAAAAGTGGTATTGTATAACGGCCACACAAACAACAATGCAATCACGGTGTGCTGTAGCGGCGCAGCGCCAAGAGAAATTCCCAGAAATAATTGCCGCAAACAGAAATCCGTATACCGTATAGAAAACAAACGTATATCCTGCCAAGTGTATGATTGCGGCATATAAATGCGTGCAGTCGGCATATGCAGCATTATTGTTGTTGTTGGACGAAAAAGCGCGTTCTCATTGAATTGCGCAATGTTGCGACATAGCGGCACACAAACGAAATGACAAAAAATTACAAAACGAGAATACATATGTTTTTGTTATATTTGCTGTTGTTGTAAATTATTTCCATGCTTTAAAAAATGTATGAAATTACCGCGCGCAGCAGGAAAGCCCGCTTTGAAATGGCAGCAAAGCCGTAAATAAGCGCTAGTGCGGGTGACTTGAAAGACAGCGATCCTGAAGCCAGCGCTGGTGATTTAACAAGATGTCATCACTCGCATTCTTTTCTCGGCTACCCTTGAGGGAGCACTTCTCCAAGCAGCAGTACAGCATAAATAAAATAAAGTAAACAACAAAAAATATTAAAATTCAACCTGCCAGCTCGCAGCTATATTTAGAAATCCGCACACAATATGGGGTCCTGCGTTTGTGCTGAGTTGCGCTGCATTCAGTCGCGTTGCTGATTTCTTCTTGCTTCATTATCATGCTTCTGCTTTTTTTTTGCATGCCATTGCTTGCGCGCATTCATATCTCATTTTTATTGTCTACCCGGAAAGCGGTGCTACCTTTACAATTCGCTGCTGCGCCGCGCTGCGTGTGGGTCGCAAGGGCGGTCTGTACAGCGGAGATGCGCGATTGAAGGGAACATTTCCGTGTTTCTATTCAGATTCTGTGCTCAGATATGCTTGTTGTCGTCCGAGTTTGTTATTGCTGTTATTTTTTGCGCTGTAGAATATGTGTTCATTTGTTATATTGGTTTTTTGCTGGCGTTGTTTCGGGTTTCTGTTGGGTCTGATTTCGGTTTGTGATTTTTTGGGTTAATGCTGGTATTGCATAACTTCTTTTTATTTGATAAGGTGTATCAACTACATTTGGCACGAATTATTGCTTAAGACAAAGTTATAATATACGCACTTATAGTATTGTTCAGATCGAACTGCTATATTATATAGTTGCCACACGAACTGAGCGATGAAAATCCAGCCCGAGTATGAAATATTTTTTATTTGATGAGATATCTGCACGCGATTTGGTACGGACTATTTTCCGGAGCAAGGCTATAAGATCTGTTCATTATGTTCGGATCGCATATAGCTGTCATACAAAGTGTGCGATGAAATTTCAGTCCCTATACAGAAAACCCTTTTATTTGTTAAGAGATATGCACGAAATTTTACGAAAACTATTTCCTAGAGCAGTGCTATAATATGCAAAGTAATTCTTTTGATCGGCCCACTTTAGCGTATAGCTGCCATACAAACTGACCTATCAAACTCAAGTCCTTATATAGAATACTCTTTTATTTGTAAAGGTATAGTCAAGAAATTTAGCATAATATATTACCGGAAGCAGTGATATGAATATGTGAAGAAATTTTTCAGATCGGACATCTATAGCATATAGCTGCCATACAAACTGATCTATCAAAATCCAGTCCTTATATAGAAAACTATTTAATTTGTGAAGTTATACTTATGAAATTTTGCATAGAGTATTTCCTAAAGCAGTGTTATAATATGCAAAGAAATTTTTGAGATCGGACTAATATTGCATATAGCTGCCATGCAAAGTGTTCGCCAAAAATTCAGTATCTATATGGCCAACTTTTTTATTTGATGAGATATCTGCATGAAATTTAGTACGAATTAATATAGCACATAGCTACCATACAACCTAACCGATAGAATACAAGTTTATGATTTTTCTACCTTTTTGTGCCAAAAGAAATGTACCTGTGAGGGGTATTAAAACCGTGTCTAACTTTTTTTGTTGTTTTATTAAACTATTGTTACATGTTTTATTAAAATTTTATTTTTCTTAATATTTTTATTTAATTTTTTTACTTTTAATTTCAGAGTATGCGAAGCGCTTACTTTTATGGTTTGTTATTGGTTATGAATTGATAAGGTAAGTGAACTTTGTTTTTTTAAACACAATGTATATGTATGTTACTTAGTTAGCCTGTATATGTAACTTATCTATACGTTACAGTACTACATGCTGTTAATATTAAATTTTTCTATTGAAACTTAGGAAAAATTTCAGCTAACAACATTGTTTAGATGTAAGTTGAGATGACTTAGAGCAACAATTGTATTTTTGTACTACATTTTTTTTTAATTGTTTTTTTAAATTTTTCCTTTTATTTTATTGTTTTTTTTTTGTTTCTTTCTTTTCTGTTTTTTTTTTTTGCTTGTTTTGTTAAGAACATAAGCAACATATTGTTTCGTTTGTGTAGAGGAACGTCTAATCAGTGCCTTTTTGTATAAAAATTGAAAGTTATCAGATTTAGTAGTAAGTCAAAGCGGTTTAATTGGTCCTCCACCACAGTGCTCATTTACAGGTTTATTTATTGATAACATATACAGAATTGTTCAAATTAATGAAATATATTTTTTGTAATATTTATAAGATCGACTTTGAATATGTAAAAGTTTTCTATCTCAACCCACCTGCCAACAAGTAAAACCTACATATCGTCACATAAAAAGCAAAATAATGTAGCATCACTTTTCAAAAGCCTACTGGCGAAAGAAAAACGATATAATAGAAACCACTGAAATTGAAACAAAATTTGAGTTTTGGTTATAAAGTGATTATATATTGGTTACCACATTGAAATAAAATTTGAGTTTAAGTTATATACCGGTTATCATACACTTATAAGGAACATAATTTGAGTTTTTGTTATAAAGTGGTTATGTATTGGTTACATATTGGTTATATATTAGTTATATATGGGTTATATATTGGTTATATATTAGTTATATATGGGTTATATATTGTTTATATCTCAGAACGTAAACTGGTAATTTGTTGCTACATATATGTTATATAATATAGTGCATCGTAAGCAGTAAAAAAACTTAATTTCCATTTTTCGTTGCTACATTGTTTTGCATTTTACGTGGCCATACGAAGTATTATTAGCACTCCACATAACTCATACGCCATGGTGTACCCACTGCAAAATCACCTTGCTACTTTCCACACCCAATTTTTTGCAAATTTACGCTTGAATTATAAAAGTATTATCATCTACCGCTTATCTAATGTGCAAGTTTTATTTTTCTATAGCTTAACGTTTAACTTCAAGTACCAACTACGGTTGCGTTGCTGACTTTCTAAGTACAGCAAACGAAAAATGTGCGCAAGTAAGTGAAATACAAACTTCTTAAGCGAAATTATACACGCTCTTCATTCGATTTTGCTTAGCTTTGCAGTATTGTACATGCAAGCAGCTAAGCACACACACACAAACACACCCACCTTCCAAAGGAACTTCATACTTTGCTTCCGCATTAATGTCCTTGCCGCCGTTCACATATTACACAGCGCTGTTGCTTACAACTGAAGTACACACTGCTATATGCCATTAAAATACGCCCACAACGCCAAGTCAACAGCGCCATGCTGATAGCAAAAAACAATAAAAATAAAAATAAATATGAGGAAAGTTGCAAGCTTAGCGTTGTATCTTATTTTGCAGCTGTGCTGCGTACCGCCAACCGTGCATGTTTACCTAAATAACGGTGCTTAGTACTTCTAGCATGTGTGTTGTGTATAATTTTGCATGCATCACCGTTAGCGCTAAGCGCAGCTGGAGCGCAGCGCAGCTAACCCACACAGGGTCTTCAAATATGTTTTAGTTTTTTTTTTTGTTTATGCTTTTGTATATGTATGTTTGTATTTTTGTATATGTGTGTTCTAAATGTTATATTATTATTATTTTTTATTTTTACTGCTGTTTGCAGCGGATTTGCATGCATCAAGTGGGAATGTTTTAGAGTTTGCTTTCTTTTAAATTTTGCTACACTTTGGACGCTTGCGATGTCTTTTAACGATTTTCTTTTTAATTTCTTTTTCGCTCGTGCTGTGTTGCAATTGAAGCGAATGTCGGTTGTCAGCTGTGGCAACAGTCAGCAAATATATGCAAATGTATTCATGAGCTGGCGCACACCTACACACTAACAAATAAATGCGCAAAAATAAATATATGGCTGTACTGGCATATATTCACGTTAATAAAAGTTTACCGCTGGAGTTACTTGCAAGTGCTAAATAATATGTGTTTGTGTGTGTGCAAATATGTATTTTTCGTAAGTTATTATATGAAAATATCAGTAGCAGTTTATGCCATTTTGGCAGTATAACTTTAAGCAGCACTTATAGCGTTGCTTTTCTACTTGGAAACAAAATTTTGTACTAAATTCTTTAGAAATAAAAAAATATTTCTTTATATAACATTCTTTGCCACATTTTGTACAGATTACTGGTCAAATAAAAAAGTTTTTCATACAAGAACGCGATTATCAACGTTCAGTTTGTATGACAGCTATAGGCTATAGTGGTCCGAACTCAACAATTTTTTCATATATTTAAGCATAATTTTAGAAAATAATTCATGCAAAATTTCGTGCAGATAGCTCTACAAATAAAAAAGTTTGTCATACAAAGACATAATTTTGAACGTACTGTTTGTATGGCAGCTATAAGCTATAGTGGTCCAAATTAAGTAATTTCTTCGAAAATTATACTGTTTCTCAAATCACTAATATATACAAAATTTTGTACAGATATCTGGTCAAATGAAAGAGTTTTCTATACAAGTATTTGATTTTGAAAGTTCAGTTTCTATGGCAGCTATAAGCTTTTGTGGTCCGATCCGAACAATTTCTTCAGATATTATAGCCCTAAGTTTGGCAATAGGATATACCAAGTTTTGTGAGCGTAGCTTTACAAATAAACAAGTTTTCCATACAAATACGTTCAGTTCGTATGGCAGCTATCTGCTATGGTGATATGGCATCGAGAGTTACGACAAATGAGCAGCCTCTTCGAACAAAAATGCAGAAGTGTGCAAAATATTAGTTCGATTCCTTCAACGAATTCAGTTCTTTTTGTTTGCGTATGTACAGCAGGTGATAAAAAGCAGCGTAGTAGTCCTACAAGCACATTCTTTTGCAGTTTCTAAATATTTTTAATATTTTATTTCCAATTTGAGGCGCGATTTTAAACATATTCTTATTAAAATTTTGCATATCTGCAGGTTTTAATTTACACTGCTACGCAAATAAGCAAACAAATGCAGTGCTTTCAAGCTCATTGCCTCCGAAAGGCGTTTTTGTCATTTGCAATGATGGCGACAGCTCGCATTCAAGTCTGCATGCAATTCAAAATCATTCGTCTATGCTAGAAATCAAACAACTTTTTCACACTTCACAAGTCCGCTAAGTATGGTCTCGGGCTAAAATAAAACCGAAATTGCACACTTTGCACCAACACAAGCGCCCATTGCAGCGAAGTGCAAACGATACTGCCAGCGGAGGCGACACCAACGCGCAGTGAAGTGCAAAAATGCATACAAATGTATTTAAATATTTGTATGCCTGTGTGTATGTGTGTGTTTGAATGCTGCATCCTTTGTCAATATTTATTTACTCACACATGGCAACTCATCCACCCGACTGCCGGTTGTTGCTTGCCGGTTGTGCTCTAGTGGGTGTGTGGCTTCATTAAGCGAAGTGTTGCGACATGACAAACAAATTTGTTCAAGTGCAAATGTAATGCATTATATACCGTTATTATGTGTGCGAGCATCGTTTCAGCGGCATATAATATGTGTGTGTGTCGCTATTATTGTTTCATCATTGCTGTCATAATGGCAAGCAAGTTGAAGGGTCCTTCAAACGCGCCGAAATGTATGCAATATATATGCTTACGTGTTTAACTAACACCTAGACAGCATTGCATGTGTGCATTTATTGCTTTCACGCACACATATGGCATTTGCATGCATATATTACTCGTAAAATTATATAATAGCCAAGTGCCATGCAATCAAAAACATTTAAATAATTAATTTTGAATTAAGTGTTTCAAAAATGTTCACACTCCTAAAAAAATATTATTACTATATATATATGCAGGCATCGATCGAACGGCTTGTCAAAATTCTATTTTCGGCAAAATAGCGGCTTCCCGAAAAAAAGTGCATATATACAGAAGAACCAAAGCCCAGTTCATGTATGGAAAATTTTTTTCTTTGACAAAATATCTTTAATATAATTGGCACAGATGTTGGTCCAAAACAACGATGTTCTCTCCGAGCAAATTGTTCCCAATGGATGACTATAGCGTATTTGTAGCCTTCATTTAAACCGACTGGTCGAACTCAAGTCCTTGTAGCAAAACAATTTTATTTTCCAAGATATCTGTACGAAAATTGTCATGGACTACTATACCATGTAGCGGCCAAACAAACTGATCGATCAAAATCAAGATAAGGATCTTGAATAGAAACTTGGGCTATAAAGAGTAAGAGTTCTTGATAATTAACTATCGAATTTCTCTCTTAACTCACCCGAAATCATTTCGGGATCACGATATTGACCTAAAACGTAAACAAAGGGTTGTTAACCCCAAATGTAAAAATGGTTGTTGTCTTGACCAAATACAAACCCATGTGTTTGATCTAGCTAAATGTAAACAAGGGGATCCCCGACCCCATAAAATAAGCAAAAAAAAAAAATTAAACAATAATCTTTGACCAAAAATGTAAACAAAGGTTGTTGTCATGACTAATTATATACAAAGGTTTTTGACTTGGCTGAAGTCAAACAAATTTTTTGTCTCGATAAATGTAAGCACTGGGTCACTGGTCACTGATTCCATGTAAGACAAAGAGTCTATGCCTGTATGCTATATGTAAACAAAGGTTGTTGTCATGACCAAAAGCAAACAAAGAGGTAAGGGTCCTTGTTTAATAAATACCTATTTTCTCTCTTAATTCTATAATAAAATAAATATAACAATATGGGGCTCACATCGCTGATTTCACAAAAAAAGTGAGTAGGTCTTTGGTTTGAAAATTTCTGCTTGGGAGGCCGTAACAGAACTTGCTGTATATACATTCTTGACATTGATACTATATCATTGATCACTATATCACTACTTTTCTCTAAATTTTTTGTCTTTGCTGAAAATTTACAACAGACTTTGCTTTTACGTATGCTTTAAGTACGTTTTGGGTAGTTTTCGAGTACTGTAGCTAAGTTCGGAACCCTCCAAAAAGTTACGTTCTATTGCTAATGTTTAATTAGTAATTTCTAACTCGATTTCTATATCGGAATCGTGCTTGAGAGACCTAATATATCGAAGGTCCTTTATATATGTAGTGTAAAATAACGGTAAATAACGTTTTGAGCGACTGCTTGATTTTTTAAATTATCTCCAAAGGACCGTAAAGAGATCTATGATTTGGTATTAGATACTTTTTCAAGTGATTGCAGAAGAATTTGATGTTCAGTGTAGAGGCATTAGAAACTACTTGATTTACTTAGTATATGTGACCTGGTCTACGAAAAGGGAGTTAACGTGTGAAAACTAGTTTTCTGGGAAACAGCTGTTAAAAAAAAGCATCTCATCTTCCATCCGAATCAACTAAAAAGTGAAAATTGATTTTTTGACACCTAAGCCGCCTTTCCGTAGACCAGGTCACATATAGTAAAATAAAGGACTTTTAAGCGACTTCTTGGTTTCTATCATTAACTTCTCAAGGCCCTAGGTTCCATCTAAATGGAAAGGGATCACATCACCTCAGTCGCGCCCAGCAGGCTCCTGGTATTGTTCAGAATGCTGAACCTTTGTGATCCTATGTAATATAGGGGACGACACAATAGACTATAGGTCATAGTGAGAAGCCTAAATTTTGTATCTGTATTACATACGTATCCATCTATCAATATCTTCGCTCGCATTTGCTGTAAGCTAAAATCTAGCTACAATTTCAGAGTTTCTAGTAATACATTTTTTAGAGTTTATAGGTAAGGCAAAGCACAGCTTTATGTGCAAGTGAGTTCTATCGACTTTGGTTGAACTTACTAACACTAAACTTAATCTAAAACTAACAGAATAAAACTAAATGATTGAACGAATTTATATAGTTGTTCAGTCTCTTCTTAAACAATTTATCACAGTGAAATCAGTAAAGCTTGTTTACTTAAAAAAAAAAAAAAAAAAAAAAAAAAAAAAAAAAAAAAAAAAGCTTGTGTGCATAAGTAGAACACGTTTTTATTAAATTTTTTCGAAAAAAAAAATTGCTTAATTGATTTTGAAGCACAAATTGAAATCAGCCATCAAGCGGAAATGACTTTCATTAAGTTTNAAACAATTTATCACAGTGAAATCAGTAAAGCTTGTAAAAAAAAAAAAAAAAAAAAAAAAAAAAAAAAAAAAAAAAAAAAAAAAAATTTACATTGCGCGCCAGCTTGCTGGTTTTATTAAATTTTTTCGAAAAAAAAAATTGCTTAATTGATTTTGAAGCACAAATTGAAATCAGCCATCAAGCGGAAATGACTTTCATTAAGTTTTTATTTGGCTTGGCAACAATGTGAATTGAATTGAATTAAAAAGTGGAAAATATATGTGTCGATATATATATATATATATATGTATTTGTATATATACGCATGCATATGTATATGTATATTTATATGTTTGTGTATATGTATATACACAACACTTCCGCAATTTGGCGCTTATTTAACTCGCACTATTTTATTTGCGTACAAAAGCGCAAGCAATTCACCTATGCAACAACAAAAAAACATTATTTTTAACAAGAAAAATAAATAAATAAAAGAAATTTAATTCAAGTGCAATCAATTGGTGGCGGCGTAGCAAAAGGCTCTCCATTGGAAAATGCAAATTTTTAGCGAGAAAATTTATTAAATAGAAGTGTGGAAAAAAGCTTAAAGCGCACAACAGTAACTCCACATACACACATACACATACACCTACATTTGCTAGTTAATACAATGCTTGAAAATTCAATAAAAACTTGCATTGAATGGCCGAGGCTTTCACACACACACACATACGCATACATAGCTGGCGCTTGCTTATTGATAGTCATATTGGAAAATTCATAACGAATTCATGCGACCGGAAATAATTGCTGAATTCAAATTTAAATGAACGGAAGTAATTTCGAGTTTGATTTCTGATTTTCTGCACTTTCCACAAGCACACATACACACACATGCATATCAATAGTAACTGACCAGCGCCCAACAATGCGCACGTCTATGCGTCCAACATCCTACGCTACCGACCGCGCGCTGGTCCGCCCGCCTGACCACTACTGGCAGGCAGCCTAGCCTGGCCAGTTATTCAGCTGTCATGCTGCAGCTTATATTCATGATTTCAATGCATTCAATACAAACTGAATGATCTGAATGACGTGTATTTGCACGCATTGTATAGCGACGCGTGTGTGTGCAGTCTCAGTCGGCAGTAGTAATGGTTATTGCTATTTGGTACTTGGTCGCTTGGTAATGCTGCTGCTGCTGCTGCTGCAACGCATTACTAGTCATCGGAAATGCAGGATATTATGCTGAAATCGAATCAAAAGCAAAATTTCAAATCAACGCATGCACATTTGCTTGTAATAAATAAATATGCAGTTATTCACTGCAACATGCACGCATACATTGGCAACTACTTTGCAAATTAATACGTTTAAGTGTGTACTGGAGACCCATTAGAAAACTGTATTCAAATCCGAAAAGTCTCGGTTACCTTTTCAAAGAGCGATTTCCTACTCAAACTCGATAAGGCTTCGCTATCTATTCAAAGATTGATTTCTTACTCAAATCCGAAGAGGCTTGGTTACTTTTTCAAAGAGCGATTTCCTACTCAAACTCGATAAGGCTTCGCTATCTTTTCAAAGATTGATTTCTTACTCAAATCCGAAGAGGCTTGGTTACCTTTACAAATACTGTTTCCTTACTCAAATCCGAAGAGGCTTGCTTACTTTTACAAATACTGTTTTCTTATTCAAATACTACAAGGCTCGGCTACCTTTTCAAAGACCGACTTTGTACTCCCATATAATAAGACTTGTTTATCTTAATAGCGTTACGCTATCGTCTATAGTTTTATACTTATAGAGCAAATATATTCATTCTCTTACCAGTCCTTAATTACATTATAACATAAACTCGAATTTTTTTTTCAGTGAGTTTTCGGTTAGTCTTAGGTTAGGTTTTTTAGTGCATTAACTCAAAATCAATCGAACGCCCTTAGACCGATATCTGTGCTTTTGTTTACCTATAAAATCTCAAAAATTAACCACTAAAAACTCATACACACACTTTACATTTGAGTTTGCAACAAATGTTAGCGGCGCGGGTAGTTTAAAAGAGCGCAAAGTCGAAGCGCCTGCATTGAACAACGCAATCTTGCTCAATTACTGTAAAGAGTGTCTAATGGCAAATCATATATCAACTCTAGGTAGACTTGCAGACGATGATAGATAGATAGGTAGAAAATTGGGGCTTTAAACCGCGAGCTATGGTTTATCGCGCGCTCTCCTATATCACAAATGGTCATAAAGGTCTAGCATTCTGAACCTGTGTCGCGTGACTGATGTGATGTGATGTACCTGTCCATTTAGATGGAATCTAGGGTCTTCAAAAGGTAATGATAGAAAACAAGCAGTCGCTTAAAAGTCCATTATTTCACCATATACTAAATAAATCAAGTAGCTTCTAGTGCCTCTATCATAGAAATCTCAATGGATTCTGAGCGAATTAAGAGAGAAATTACGTAGTAAGTAATTAAGGACTCTTATTCTTTTGTTTACATTTAGCCAATTGTAAAACCTTTGTTTGCGTTTAGTCATGACAACTACTTTTCTTTACATATGGGAGCAAAACTCTGTGTTTTATATTTCATGGGGTCAGTCACCTCTTTTTTTAAATTTGCCAGGTCGAAAACATTAGTTTACATTTAGCCAAGTCAAAAACCATTATTTATACTGAGTTTGTTTACATTTGCGGTCAAAAAAAAAAAATTTTTTTTTAATTTTGTTAATAATTTCAAGTGGTCTTTTTGCTTACTTTAAGCCAGATCGAAAACATATGTTTGCATTTAATCAAGACAACAACCATTTTGAACATACGGGGCTAATAAACCTTTTATTTGCATTTAAGGTGTGGTGTGCGTGAACCGCTTCTGAGTGCATTTAGGTAGTTAGTAACCAAGGACTCCCACTTTATATTTCCCAAGTTTCTGTTGTCTTAATTTTGGCTGCATTTCGGATGTTGCAGCTGGGGTTCTCACGGTATGATACACTGGAAAAGGTATCGGTAGTGAGGCCACACGATGACTACTCCTCATGAACCTAGTAATTCAATTTCATCTGGTATCGCAAAGGACCAAAACCAGACCAATTTTACCTAACCTAATTATGTTGTCCTCGGCGTAAAATTAGTTCAATATCGATAGTATATGCCTATATCAGACATTTAAGAGCGCTCTTTTTCCTAAATTACTGAATTATTATTACTTAATTCTTAGTTCTACCAGAAATAAAGCAAAGCTTCTCTGGCTTGAGTAATTGATATCTTGTTACCAGCTTGCACTGCGCTAGTCTCATTTTTCCTTCAACTGCTTGAGCGGTAGGAGTATCCTTAAATTACCTTTGGCGCTCCTACAGGGCACACGCATACATGCGCTTATTTCCTGCATGTCGTAGTGCCTGCCTGTATAAGTGGCCTCTCGCATTCGCTGTGAACCATGAACAACAATTTGCATGGACATTGAACATGAATACTGCTGATTGCTTTTGCGACCAACGTCGGAGCGAAGAGCGGCGTGGAGCGGCCAAGAATGATGCGACTAAATTGGGTGGTTATGCATTGAACGGCGGCCGAAGGATAGGTAATTTGAAAGCATCGTGCTTTTTCTTTCCTGCGCTGTTGCCGCAGGGCTATTCAAATTTAAATACACTTTGGCAAACGGAAGCTGTTGAAGCTTTACAAAATGCATTGGCAACAATGCAGCCAAATGTAACGGCAAAAAACCACAAAAAGTAAAGTCGACAACAAAACAACTGGAAAGACATGAAAAACTGCATGTGTATTTACATATGTGCAGCTATGTATGTGTACGAGTGTGTGTGTGTAAATGGAAATGTGTGCTTTTGTATTGTGCAACGAGAATGGCTGCGTTGGCATACAATACAATTTCAGCAGCTTTGATTATCAACACACGCACACAACATACACACACATGCAAAGCAGTCATTTCATTTATACATTTATAAGGCAGTAGGATAAAGCATCTCGTTGCGTTTGAGTACATTTGTAATTTATTTTTATGCACATTACATTCACAACTACAATTTAGCATATTATGAGTGCTCATTATACCCAGAATAGAGTAAAGAATCAGCGTATTGAGCTTAGTCGGTGTAGTCGCGTCCATCTGTCTATCCATTTTTATATACCCGAAATAGCCCTCAGTTTTTAAGATATCGACCTGAAACTTCGCATACGTTCTTTTCTCACCAAGTGGCTATTCATCTGTCGGAATCGCCGATATCGGACAACTGTAACATATAGCTGCCATACAAACTCACCGATTGAATGCAAGTCCTTGTATGGAAAACTTTTATATTTGATAAGCTATAGCAACGAAATTTTGCAAAGATTTTTATCCGATACAAAGATACTATCTGCGAAGAAATTATTTAGCTTAGACTACTGTAATATATAGCTGTCATACAAACTCACCGAACGCACTGAAAACTTTGTATTGAAAACTTTTTTATTTCACAAGTTATCATCATGGAATTTCGCACACAATTTTATCCAAAGTATCGCTGCAATCTCCGCCAAAATTATTATATACAGACTACAATAGCATATAGCTGCCGTACAAACTGACCTATTGAACTGAAGTTCTTGTATGGAAAACTTTTTTATTTCACAAGCTAACGCAACGAAATTTTGCACAGATTCTTATCTAATACAATGCTACTATCTCCGCAGAAATTAATTAGATCGGACAACTATAGCATTTAGCGCCCATACAAACTGGCCGAGCCAAATCGAGATAAAGAACTTCTAATACCCTTTAATGCTGTAAAAAATTTTATTGTGTAGGGTATTATAGCTTCCTGTTATATTTTGGTGTGTGTGCGTGAGCGGCGGCGCTGCCTTATGGCCATAAATGCTGCAGAAAACTCATAGCTAACGCCACTAATACAAGCTCACACATCCTAACACAACCTAACACATAAAAAGTCTTAATCTCCATGCATGTGTGTATATGTATGTATGTGTGAGTGTTTGCCTATAAAATCTGTAGTCCTAGCAAACTAATAAAACTTGCTTTCCCATGTCGGCTCTGCGGTCACAAGCAATTTTCTGGTAGAACAAATCGAAAACCATATAATTAAATTACTTTAAGTGCTTTGTTGCTGCAATTGGCAAAATATATGCAAAGAATATGCAAGAAATTTACAATTGATGCATTGGCAAGTGCCGCTGTGTCGCATGCAAAGTATGCAATTTCTGTGAAATAATATTATATTTGCATGAAAGTGGAGGTAATATATATTTTCTCTACTCTAGTTTAGGAGAAGAGTTCTGAAAGGTTCAAGGACCTACACATCAAATGAAAACGAATGTCTTGGACGACGATGATGTCACACTTTACCTATATGATGACATGGACTATTGGGCATCGATACCTCCCCAATTTAGATCGGGCATTCCACTTGCATGCCTTTAAGTCATAGTCCTTATTAGGTTTGCTGTAATCTTCATCAAAAGTGGATTCTGTCAATCGAGACTGCTGTTTCTCATGTTTTTCATTGAGCGTGCCGCTTGTTTCAAGGCCGTCCGCTCGTACCCACAACTCTAGTGATCAAGCGCTGAAATTAGACTTCAGCGATCAGCGAACCCTTAAACTGAATATGTCAGAGTGCCTCCGCTGAAGCTTCCGCTCTTCTGGCTGTGACACCAGGTTCTACACGGGTTGCCTACCGCATTTTGCGTAAGGGTTACTCTCGTTTCCAGGGTACTTTGGGAGAACGCAAGAAGAGTAATTGGTTATAGTCTTACGACTCTAACTGCTTAGCCATAAGTATGATTGTACTTCATAACATCCCAGCCAGATCGAAAGCATATATGTATTTACATTTGTCTAAGACAACAACCATTTCTTACTTTTGAAGTTAGTATCCCTTTTGTTTACTTTTAGCTAAGTCAGCAACTTTTGTTTGCATTTATACGAGTCAACAACCTGATTCTACATTTTGCCACGTCTGCAAAAAAATTTTACATTCAGCCGAGTTCAATAACCCCTCAGGTTTTATCGTTCTTGTTGAGGTGGAAAGGTAATCATCGACTATTATCTCTTCTTATAATCGAAAATGAGCTTAAAGCTCTGGCAATTACTTGAACTGATACTTTTAAATCGTAAAATAACGGTGTAAGGTTCCCAAATTTCGCTTGAATAAAACGACACGCTAAGGTGCGAATGTTTCTTTTGGTGATATACGGTCTTCGGTTTCATTAGCGGCAAAAATGCGATTGCAATAAAACCGTGATCTTTTTATCGAGGGAAATATACTATTTCTTGATTGAAGCAGTTTTCGAGCCAAATTTGGTTTAGCGTTGAGGCCCATTGCTGGCTCCATGGCATGTCATTCGCCACTTAAACTGTCCTTCTTAATATAGGTTAGAAAATCATATTCCGGCAGGTTGGTGAACTACGAATACAATGGTTTTGTTTCTTAGCCGTAAAAGGAGTGCCGTAACGTAAGTAGTTTATTAGTCTTGCTTCAGGATGCCAGAGCTTACAGCGAATTTCCATAAGTTTTGCCACCTCACTATCAATACTTCTAATTTTAAGAATTATTTTTATTTCTTCTCTACAGATATTTAGTATTTATATATTTCTGCTTTAATATCATATTTGCAAGTTTAAGCCTCTACTAAAGCATATATTTTATTACATAAATAATGAGTAATAAGTGCTTTAATTATATGATTTTGAATTCATGCCTTCATTTTAATGTAAATAATTGTGTAAGCACAGTTACAACAACAGCTCGCAGCGTTCTAAATTAGTAATATTACTTTGAAAGCCCTTGAGCGCAATTTAAGAGCCGCTTCTTTAACATGAAAGCGATAATAAATTTTATAAATTTAAGCTCACTATTAAATACTTGCAAAGGACACTCACGCACACACACAAATCCTATATTTGCATTTTCGTCGAATTAAATGCGAGAGTAAGGCGCACAAAGCGACTACGAGAGCAAAGGCAACTTAATATTGCTGTCAGTTAATGTACTGAGGAATTATTGCTGTTGCCGTTGTAGTTGTTGCTGTTGCTCAAAAACCAAATAACATGAAATGAATATTTTTGGCAGAATTTACGAAACAAAGGCGAAATGTAAATCTTAAAATACCCTTGAGCACTTAAATGTCAAAATATCATGTACACGATGTCCACTCGGCAGCGCTGCTTGCTCCACTCAAATTAGAGCCATAGCAAGCAGAACACAAGTACATTTCGGAGCGGTAAATGAAATTTATAGTGAAATGCGAATATCCATATAATTTCGCAGCGCTAGCATTGTAATGACATGCACAGGGGTCGAGGGCACCGCGAAGGGAGGGAGAGAGCGGAAGACACAGTAGGGAAATCTTGGGAATGACAGCAAAAAATATACCAAGAAAAATGCTGAAGAATATTAATATAAATAACGGAGTAGGAAGTGAGCGCTGACGGCAGGACACGCAAAGTATGACAGTGCTGCCGCCAGAAAGCGAGCGCTTAAGCGATTATACTATAACTGTAGATGCAGCGAATCCAATGTATTAAAAATGAACCTTGGTTGGCGCTTATACTACCACGCTCCAAAATAAGAAGTTTCTAAAAATTCACTGAAGAGCTTTACTAAAATAATTCTGCATCCTAACCACTATTCTCATTCCTGCTAGAGAATCAAAGAGACAGGTCATTTTCTTCTAATAATTTTGAGACTCTTGGAAAAGCTGAATGTTTTGCCTATGGTTAGTTGGCTCAAAAATAAAACTCAGGAACGCCAGACCGAAAGCAAGAGCAGTTACACCACCATTAGGTCCATTGTGCTACAGGGTGGTAGTCAAGTCCCGCTTTGCCTAGAAGTAGAAGTTTTTTGGTATGTCCATCATCAACATCAATCCCAAAGGCTATGTGAGTTGGAGGTATCCTATAACTCCGGCAGACGCTCCGCCATGTATCATCCTTCATGGAGTTAATAGAAAACCGAAATACTCTCCTTTCGAAGCGAGCCATGTGCATTTTGATTACCATTGCTCTGCGACATGCTCCCTCCGTGACTGCCAGTGCCCATTATGACATAGTTGAAGAAACAGGTCACCTCCGCGGATGACCTCCTTTTCCCCTCTGCCTCGACATTATTGTTTACTTCTTAGCGTTATCTTGAATTGATCCATCATTCTCCCGCTCAGTCGATCCCTTGAAATTGACGTGTTGTTTCACTTTTTCAGGAATCCGTGCCCGTGCCACGGTGGAAGTTGTGGGTGGATTGCCACTTGCGTGATCGAGCGTATCAACTCGTCTGCCTTTTCGTTTTCGTCTATATTAATATGACTGGCTACCCTGCTGACATTAAACGTGTTATATAGTGAAGGTCTAGTTATTGAGTATTTAGATAACCTAACGCAGTGAGACTTTTTATGGGCATTACGGTTAGTCTCAATTGCCCTTTAGCTATCAGTAGAAGGTTCAAGCGCACTAGGCACCTTTTAGACTCAAAGACAAAATTGTAGTTATTTGGTCTGAAGGTACCTTGTGCGTGTGGTTTACTACAGCATAAGGCCACTCCTTTTCGTAGACGACAATCGGCTTGCCTCATCCATTTCTCCTCCTTTTACAACATGGGCTTTCGACTAAAGACTTTACTGATTCTGTTTGAAGATACCTTCTATGTGTGGATTACTACAGAAGAAGCCGTCAACTGTTACTATTTCACTGGATGATACGTCGGTGCATATACAGACCTCGCCCTTGGTACTATCGTTTACAGAACTATTCGTCCATTATTCTTTGTTTTGTAATGAAAACGTTGTGTTTAATTCCTCATGGATCTCCTTTTTTCCATCGCTTTGCCAGTTTAGAGCGCGCTCAATAACAAGATCGAGTATAATAACATGTTCGTAACTTTTTCTAAAATAGCCCCATAAGAAGAACCATATTTTTCGACAAAAGGAGTTGAAAACATAACCACAATATCCAACGAAAGACCTATCCTGTAAGATTTAGCCCCAAGCGAATATTTCTTGTTCCCCAAACTGAAATTGCCGCTCTGTGAAATCCGTTTTCAGCCGATCGAAAAGATAAAGCAAAATTCGTTGAAGGAGCTGAATGGCTTCCCAAAAATTGCATATGAAAAGTTTTTCGAGGACTGAAAAAATTGTTGGCATAAGTGTATTGCACCTGGTGGGGATCCTTTGAAGGCAGCAAAGCCAGTGTAAACCCGCCACCTCAAGACCTCACAAGTATGATTTACAAACATTGCCATTAGACATTCATCAAATCAAATAAACAAATATTAATTTTTATATAACTCAACCCTCGCATGACCCGGCAACCCTTATTATCTTTCAAAAAATCTAGTCTTACGCTTGATTAGACGCCAAGCAGCCAACTGCTGTGCGAGCAAATCAAGGAAATACGAGAAGATGTGAGTTAAAGAGATATGAGCAGCGAAAATTGATATGGATAGTGTATACAAAAACAACTAGAAGGGCCAAATGTGATTGTAATGTGGTGACATGAACTCCCAACAAGCAAACAAACAGCAAACAATGGACTACAAAAACAAAATATTGAGACTTTTTCAATTTCCGATTGCGAATGGATATAAGTACATGTATATATATGTATATGTGTGTATGTTTGTGTATCTGCATGTGCGAGTGGTTCTTTGTGTTGTAGTGTGGGTCCTTGTGTTGGTAGTGAGTCAGGCACAGAGAAACCACAGAAAAATATGTCACACTATGGAAAATGTCAAAACAAATGGCAAAGCAATAAACATGCGGAAATAACGCGTGGAAAAAATGTAGACAACAATAACAAAACAAAAACAAACAAGTACGAGTATTACGAAAACCAAACGCGAAACTTAAGTAAAAATATGTGCTAGAACAACAACAAGAATAAAATTGGATGAAATCAAATGAAATGAAATGACAGCGAAAATGTCCAATGAACTGGAAACGAATGAGGAAACGAATATGAACAGAGTGGACATAACAATAAGCGGCAAACGAGCGAAATAAAACACAAAAGCAACAACAACAACAACTGAAATGGTTGAACAACATCTAACAATAACACGAGTGCACACAAGCAACGGCAAATCAATGAAAAAGTGCAAATTTGAAAACAACAACAACAACATTAGAAGCTATAGAAAAATTAGGGGGGAAACTTTGGCCTGAATCAATAATGAATAATAAAAATTTGGCATAAAGCTAACCATACTAAATATGATTGCAAACAACACAAACAACAACAACAACAAAAACTCAAGCAAAACGGATGCAGAAAAGGAAAGCGAATAAATTGAAAAATACCACAGGATGTGCAAAAGAGAATTTGCGTTACGCAGCAGGCGAAGAGGGGAGGTGACAAGCGCTGGCGGCAAGGTAAGCAAAGGAGATGCGCCTGCTTTGTGCGTGTGGTGAAAGGTCAAAGGGGAAGCTGTGGCACTACATTGATTTAATATTTTTGTTGTTATTAAATGTGTCGTTGTTGTTTTCATATGTTGTTGTTGTGTTTAGCGACATGTCATTGGGTTAGAATTACATTTTTAATAAACAATAAACGGAAATGAAAGCATGCGCTTGTAACAACAACAAGAACAAAAACAATATCAACAACAAAAGCAACAAACACAACGGAAATAATAAAATGTAACAACAAAAAACATAACAACAACAATGAAAAAGGCAACAAAAAAGGCAACAACAATAAAAAAACAACAAAAGTAAAAAACACAATGAATCCAACGGCAACACCACAAGGTAAAAACAACAACAATCTAATTAATAACAACAACAATAAAAACAATAACTGTAAAAACAACAACAAGCGCAAAAAAATACAAACATCCAACGACAACTACACAAAGTAAAAACTATAATAAAACAAAATAATAACAACAACAATAAAATCAACTGCAAAAATCAATAACAGTAAAAACAATAAAACAACAATAGTAAAATAAAAACGACAACAACAAAAATAAAAGAAACAACAATAAAATCAAACTAACAAAACAACTACAATATGTAAACATGACAACAACAACGACCAAGAAACAACAAAACTAACAGTAACAACAATATCATCAACTACGGCCACAACACAAGGTAAAAACAGCAATAAAAACAACAACAATTAAACAAAAACAATAACAACAAAAATTAAAACAACAAAAAAAAAATTACAAAAACAACTACAATAAAAATAACAGTATAAAACAACAAATATTGAAGCAAAAACAATAAAAACAACCAGAATAGAACAACAACAGTGGACAAAACAACAGTAAACAACTACAAAAACGACATAAAAGCAACGGCAGAAGAAACAACAACAGCAATATTGCCAACAAAATGCTAAGCAACTGCGCAAATTTAATAAGTCAAACGGAAAAACCAAAATTTCCACGCATATGCGTTTGTAATAAGTCTTTCTTCGCCCCTTTTCCTAATAAATAAATACAAATCATAGTGAAATTTTAAAATCTGAATTAATTTCTGTGTTTCACACACATATGCGTGCTTTGTGCGCATTGATGCGTCAATATTTGCGCATCATTATGACCATAGTTCACTGGGTCTATTTTCCAATAGCGGTTTATTCAACCGCATAGCGTTCAATGCACGCACACACACATACATATGTATGCGTGCGCGTGTGGCAGCGCACATATTAAATTGCGTTATTATTGTTATTATACTTTCAACACGACAATTTTTCAATATATTGCCTAACAATGCAATGTCTTTTTTTGCTCAATATTAATTTAGTTTAAGTGTTGTACGCATTTATTTGCTGGAAAATGTGCACATCTGTGTTGCGTCGCGCTGCGCTTGTCAAACCGCAAATTTTTAAAATGAAGTGACAGCTGTCAAAGCGCGTATTGTGGGGGTAGCTTAGTGTGCGTTTGCGCTACATTTCGGGGTTAGATTAAAAATTATAAATGACAACAGTAAGGGAGTGCTCAAGGCGAACGCAAGCGAACATTAGTTGCAGGCTTCTATTATAAAAATAAAAACCTTGTATGACAGCTATATACTATAGTGGTACGAACTGAACAATTTCTACGCAGATTATGCCGTTGTCTCGGTAAATAATCTAGACAAAATTTCGTCAAGATAACGGGTGAAATAAAAATAATTTTTTTATAAAGACATAAGTTTGTTGGGTCAGTTTGTATGGAAGCTATATGCGTTAGTGGTCCGATCTAAACAATTGCTTTGGTGGTTACAGCTTTGCTTTCGGTAGTAACTGGTACTCATTTTCGTGACAGAAAAATGTGCCATATAAGGACTTGATTTTGAGCGTGCAGTTTGTATGACAGCTGTATGATATAATAGCGTGATCTCAAAAATTTCGTCAGATATTGTACCGTTATCTTTGATAATAATATACGACAAATTTGGTGAAGTTAACTTTGTCGAATATTTTTTTTTTTCCTAGAAGGATATAATTTTGATCGTTCAGTTTGTATGACAGCTATATGCTATCACGGTCCGATCCAAACAATTCCTTTAGAGATTATACTGTATTGCTAATAATTAATCTGTGCAAAATTTCATTAAGATATATTGTCTAATAAAAGAGTTTTCCGTACGAGAACATGATTTTGTTCGATCAGTTTGTATGGCAAATATATGCTATAGTGGTCTGATCTAAAAAATTTTGCCGCCAGTTATAGCAATATTTCAGAAAAGAATTCATGCCAAATTTCGTGAAGATATCTCGATTCATAAAAAAGTTTGTCATACAAAGATATAAATGTGATCGTTCAGTTTGTATGGTAGCTATATGATATAGTGAGCCGATATTGGTGGTTCGCACAAATAAGTAGCTTTTAAGGGAGGAAATGTCTTTTGCAAAATTTAAAATCGATATCTTAAAAACTAAGGAACTAACTAGTTCAAGTACTTATATACAGCCAGGACATAGGTATGCATTATAGGATCTCTAATATACCACAAACTTCGTGGCAAACTTAAAAAACCCTGCTCTGGGTATAAGAATATTTGTATTACATATGTACATATGTATATATTTAACTTCCTATCTCATATATATATACAAAGCAAAAATCATACCCTTTCAGATATATTAAACCACTCGCAAATTATCAAAGCACCACGCAAAACAAAAAATTATTACTAAAGCGGATTCAATGCCTTAAAATAATTGCCTGCAAATGTTATATGAGTAATTTCAAATAATTATCCAGCTTAGGCAACACAATTCCACAACGGAAATCGATGAAACCAATACATGCGTCGGTCATTTCTATTGTATGAGTATTTTTATAATAGCGCTAGTTTGCCTTATTTGTTGAGTCTGAACTCCTGTTTGGCAGTGAACGGCTAGGAGCCGATCCTGACAAAGCTCATATTGCTCAACGACACTTTATATGGCGGTCTTTTGACCCGGAGATAGCCAGGTAGCTTGATGTACTTTTCTATGTTGGAATTTAGCGCTACAGATAAGCAGATTTCGAGCCCCGACGAAGTCGATAAGCCTGCAAGTGCTCATAGTAGGCATCTTTGGTCACATTGTCCTACTCTTCCTTCGGGCCGTGGGCCCAAATAAGCGATATGTTGAAGAACTTCGATTTGTTGCGGACTGTGGCTAGACTTTATCCACCGGGGTTAGTGACAGGATTCGGCGACGGATTGCCTCTCCCACTACGAATCCCACAACTAAAAACTAACCTCAACTACTCCAAAATGTGTACAGATCTAAGCTTCTGTCAAGACAGCATCATTTCCTCCAGGGCACGACAGTTTAAAAATATGTATGTATATGCGCATGCACTTTCAAATACTGTAAGCTGCGGCAGGCGCGACAATTCATGTGCACGTAATATAATTTTAATTAATTGTGAATTTAATTTCCATGGTTTCCCTATTTATTATGCTTATAATTGCGAAACATAGTTTAATAATACCCAATTAATTAGTAATTTCCAAATAAACTCTATGTCAAACTTTCAGTTGCCCTAAAGGCGAACAAATTTAATTTTCACGTTGAGCTAAATAAAAGAGTAAAATAACTTTGAAGCGCCAAAAATATTTATAGATTGTGGCTTAACATTATTTTTGCTATGCGTGCGAGAGCATAATACTCTATTATATCTATCTGCCAGCAAAATTTTTCCAATAACTGCAACGAATTTCAGTTATATGTACGTCATAAAAACTCCAGTTTATATACGAGTTGCCACATCGCTTTTTTTTTTACCCTGTTTTAGGTTAAGTCAGGTTATAATGGCCGTCTGTTGTTATACCTAGACATACTGGGCTATTGTAATGCTAATGGTGGTTGAATAGATAGGTCTAACGACACACCTAGGCCTTTAGGACGCTCATTGTGTTACCACTGCGACTAAAGTCTCTTCACTCTATTTTCTGCACTTTGAACCACTCCGCACTTCTGTTAAAGTTCATAAGTACGAAAAGTTTCATCTGTGCAACCTCCGTGTGGTGGTCAATAAACGATCAATCGATGTTTAATTGTATCCTCCTCTTCTGCCTCCTGATAGGTTCTACAATAGTCATTATTTGGCGTGTTCGCGAACGACCTATCAGTATTCTTACTAGAGTTCTTATATAATTTCTTTCAAATTTTAATAGTCGGCATGTGTGGGCCAAATTCCATTCATGCCACGTTTGATTGCCTGTTAGCAACTGAGGGATTGAACCACCGCCTCGGCTATGTTCATAATGTGTTTGCCGTTTAAATATCTGCAAGCAGCCAGAGGAATACATATACCCTCTTTTCTGGGGCGTAATTGCAGGGTAGAGCCTGTCATAGTTAGCTAATACAAGTGCTTTACAATTTCCACTGATTTCACTATACCCTGGAATCCATTGTAGTTTAACGTGAAAAATAATAGTAAATCCACTAAGAGATCAAGACATTCCTGTACTAACTTTCACAAAACCTTAAGAGACGTTAGTGATTTCAAAGCCGCCTGGCTGTGTAGATATAAATATCTTCCTTTTCATGTATATACTCGTACATATGAATGAATTCCTTGTTGTGGCACACTTCTTGTCAGAAATTTCTTTAATTGCTGTGATCTCCGCTAGGAAGACATTGCAGTGATTTGTTAGTTGGACGGCGATTTTTGTATCTAGCTGTGTACAGAACGCTTCCCGCTTATCTCCGTGTCCTTGTCCAGTTCACTTCTATCTCACTCTTCTCTCGGAGTTACGGCAATACTGGGGACCAAATGCTAGATGGTGATACAGTTTAATTCGATCTTAAGTTTATGACAAGCATAACGTAGAAGCTTTTTGCGAAGTCTAATATATATATAATTCTGATACTTCAGTATTTTTCGAATCCTCTAGATATTTAATCGGAGCTCTAGGGAAAGCCGAAAATAAATAGAGAAGGTGTTACAGCGTGTCTCTCATGTCTACTTCCCTGCTCCTTTTTAATGTGGCTTCGTTAGTTCAAATGGATCGCATGCAATGCCAAAAAGATGTGAGTAGTATTCCAAAAGGCGTCCTGCCGTCTTTTCGTGACTGCGTGAGTAGAAAGCTTGATTTTTTTCCTTCCGCCAAAGCGCAGTATACTTACCTTTAAGATAGTGAATCTCACCCTGATCTGTCTGTCAGCCTTTTCTAAAATCTCAATATGTATCGTTTCATGAATTGGTTCGGTAGTCAAGTACGTGTCACTTTTAGTAATCTCAACAGCTACTTATTTCCCGGAGTTCCAATGTGGCCTGGAACCCAGTATATATGCACTAGCTTTCTTACGGCCGCTACCTCTACTAGCTCCCCACTAAAGACATCTATGACCCAATGAAATTATTATATATTGATATTCTTTATGCCATTTCCTGCGTTTTTAACAATCCCAACAGTTTTCTTGACGGCAAAGACTACAGCCTGTAAAATATTTCAGTATTCAGGCAGCTCAAAGTTGTCACCTTAGATCCCAGAAGGAGATGTCACAGAAGTTATGAAATACATACATATATATGTGAATTATATGGGATATGTCAATTATTTTGCATAGGTGGTTTATTCTTCAAAAAACTACTTATTTGTTGGAACCAGCGGTATCGGATCACTATATCATATAGCTGTCATACAAACTGAACGATCAAAATGAAGTTCTTATATGGAAACATATTTTATTTCGAAAGATATCTACATGAAATTTGGCATAGATTATGCTCGAAGTTGTATCCATAATTTCTGAAGAACTTGTGTAAATCGGCCAACTATAACATATAGCTGGCATACAAGCTGACCGACCAAACTCAAGACCTTGTATGGAAAACTTTTTCATTTGACAAGTTATCTTCACGACATTTGGTATGGATTATTGTCATAGGCAACTTTATAATTTTTGTAAAATTTGTTAAAATCGGATCACTATATCATATAGTTGCCATACAAACTGAACGATCAAAATCAAGTTCTTACATGGAAACTTATTTATTTCTGAAGGAGATTATAGCTTCGTTGCTGAAAATATATTTCGCATATTATTGAAATAGTTGAGCGAAGTCAAAAATTATATTTTTATATATTGCGCTCCTAAAACTATGCTACATTGATTGAAAAAAGTCGAAGAGATCCATGTTAAGCGCAACCATGCGTCGAAAACCAAGGTTTTAAAGCTTAGTAGCTCCTTTTCAATTACTTTATTGCTACATACTGACTTTACAACAACAAAAACAAGTTATTATAGCTTACTTTCTTTTTGTTGTGGCAGCTTTCAAACCAAAATTATGCGGTTTTGCCGATAAAGGAGTGATGTACTTTAATTTTCGCTGTAGTTTTGAGTATCCAACTCACCAACATTTAAGACCCACATATTTTATCGACTAAAACTTGCGTATTCGTACATCTGCTGGCTTTGCGTTGGAGTAAAATGTTGGCTTTGATGTTTCAGACTATTTCAAAAAATAATTAATGTCCTCTCTCACCAATAATTTTTGGCTCTTGTAAACATACCATAGCGTCAACGCAAGGTAGCTGTAAACGCGTTCACACACTCACTACCGCCCTACCACATGAAAAATGTATGTATATATGACATATTTATGCACACGTTATGTAATAAATTTTGTGCATAATTTCGAAGTTCATACATAGTTGAAGTCAACGAAAGTGTTTGGGGCACTGGGCGCCGGCCGCTCACCGCAAAACTGCACATTTCCATGTGGTAGGCCGCTTAACTGTACTATAAACATGTTTCGTTGCACGCACACAGACACAAAATATATAACCATATATCACATTTAAATGCGCTCGTGTAATTTAGTGTGCCCAAAGACCCTAAGTGGGTCGTGGAAATCAGTTAATATGTACATTTGCATGTATGTGTAAGAGTATGTATGTGTGTGGGCATGTTGTGTGTACTTTTGTATGTAGTTGTTGTGATCTGCTAACTTGCTTTCTCGTTACTACATATAAATAGTTTTGTGCGTGTGTATTTGTAGCTAACGATTTTTCCTTAATTGCCATTGTTGTTGCCATTGTGCCTTACTTGAGTAATGTATATGACTTTATGCTAGTAAATTAAACTAATTTCCTTACATGGCAACAATTTAAAGTTTGACAATATTTTACTGGTTTTCATTCGGACACACAAAAGACCGTACTTAATTGAAGCGAAAGCGCATGCATTTGTTCGGGCTCTGCCAACACTAAGACACAATACTTACACTAATGTAAGTGCTTTTGTGTCACTCACTTATTTTGCAAACACACACACACTCACACAGAGAGGAGGACACTTATTTTTGTGTATTGGTCGCACTGTGTGATCTTTGCTAATAAATGAAGGTTGCCATAGTTATAAACTTTGATTACCATAAATTCTCTTTAGAGTTATTAAGGCGACTGAAAACTGTGCGCTTTACCAAAATGTCCTTACGTAAGCGCCAGCGGCTCAGGCAAACTTTGTAAGCGCATATTTATACACACATATATGTATATATGGTTTTCGAACACTCAATGCATAGCCAGACACATGTGCGTACTTGCCATATGTTTCGACTTAGTTATGCATAAGCTTCTTTACAGCTTGTGAAGTTAGAAGGCCCGCAACTCCCGCCCGCGCTACGCCTATTAATAATTCTATTATGCCGCACCAGCAGCGCGTTGGCAATGACATATCTCGCTTGCAATCTCTCGGCTTCCCGGTTAGGCCAATTTAGTTTTATACCGCCTTTCGGGCATTTTGCTCCACACTCTTCACTTCTGTTGTAGTAGCGTTTGAAATGTGCTTTGCGGTCATAGCTGCTGGTTTTGCAGTTAAATTTTATAGCATTAAATAAATTTTGAACGCTTTGAGCGTAACATTTTCATTTAAGTGTAATGAAGTATCTTAAAGAAAAGCGCGCTTTTGTAGCTTGTCTGCAAGAAATAAGCGTCTGTCGATGACAAGCTGAAGCAGCCGTGAAGTAGGGTTTGCCCTGAGTGCATATGTTTGGATATCCGCCTTGTATCTCGGTTTTGCCTTCAAACTCTCCCTGCTCGGTTGCTTCCGGGGCTCTCTCTTATTACTAGAGTTGGAACTCTCGGCCTGCACAGGAGAGCGAAGAAGTTCTTCTTCCCTTTCCATGTTTATGCTAATAGCGCTTTCCCGATCCGAGCCTTCACAGACTGTGGCACCCGTGCATTCGTTAGAAGCTTTTTCAGGTCAGACCTAACTAAAAATCTTATGATTTAATTATATTAACGCAGTCAGGACGGGGACTTTCCAATTGACAAGTTATATGTTGATGTTCTTTATGTAGTTTTCTGCATTTCAAGCTAACTCATTGGCTTTCCTGAACGCAAAGACATTAGCTTGGAATATAAGAGATGAGCTACGATATCGATTTTCACAGGAAAGTTTTGTTCAGCGATGTGAAGGTGTTGAAATGACGTTATGTAATCAAGAAGTTTATGCTTGGCATGATTTCTCGGCAGAGTGAATGATTGGTTTTTCGAAAGTGAAACCGGCCATAAACCAACCAACGAACAATCAATGAAAACCGCTTTAGAACCATGATTAATGACTTTTTCAGCCCTGAATTGGGGGATGTCGGGAACGACCTTTGCTTCCAACAAGACTGCGCAGCATGATATACAGCAAACATAAACTGTCAATTTATTGAAGCAACTATCAATTATTTGAAAAATTTTCAAAATTTCTAAAAAAAAAAAACAATATTAGTAATGGTTGTTAGTCGCAGTAAAAGATGTGTAACGCGCTAGCGGCTGCTGAGCAAAGGTTGCTAACATCGCTAGAGGTGATTGACTGCGCTAAAGATTATTGTACTCGCTTAAGGTTGTTAACCTCGCTAAAGTTTATTGGCCCAGCTTAAAAAAATTGATCCCGCTAGTTAGCAAGCCCAATTATAATAATATTTAAGAAAGCATGATTATTATTTATGCAAATCTAACTGTTTAAACTCTGTTGGTGCGAGTATTATTCTGACAGCATGTAGGCTCGATTACGTTGCTGATCTCCTTCTGCTTAGTTTCATAGCTGAAACAAATCGAGAACTGTCACATTATCGTACCATCTCAAAATCAAAATAGTGTACAATTCTCAATACATATCGAATTATTTTCGACGAAGGTTTTGATTTTCAATCTGGCATTTCGACACCAAATAACGAGATTCTCAAAAAAGCTAGAGAACGAGTGGTTGCAATGGTGGAATTAAGAAAATTTTCCAGAAAACCGGAACCTGACAGACATATGTTAATACGTCAGCGGATCAACAGGCGAAATGAAGCGTAAAGTAAAAGTGGCGAAAAAGAGAAAAGAAAATTCGATAGACAAAATAATGGAAGTAGACATATCATATTAGCCGAAGCATGAAGAGTTGTGAGAAACTAAAAAAAAGAAGGCTATGTGAGTTTTGGGTGGAGGACACAAATATTATTATTGGTAATATATGGAGTCAAATTACGGTATATTAAAGTAGCAATCAATAAAAATACTTGCCGAAAAACACAAGACAGAGTGAGGTTTAAAGCTCCCAGAGGCCAGCGGAGCTCAGTAGCGTGTGTTTATTTGTGTGCCAGCAAGGCATAGATGAAGTTGTGTAGGCGAGGGTAGGGAAATACTTTTAAATCATTTTGCGTATTACATTTCCGTGCGCGAAAATTGAAAAAGTACATCAATTTCCGTTCCAACGCACACACGTCAGTACAGAACTCGAATGGTGACACTCAGCGCTGAAGTACGCGATTTGAAATTGCCACAGCACTTGCCGGCGCAGCAATTTTTGGAAATGATGTGTAGAGAAAACTGCGCTGACGGTATGCGGGTCGCGAGGTTGGACAGTGATATGCGACAGTATGTATATTACGGTTGTTGTCACACACAACCCAAAATACATCAGCAGCTCGGCTGGGTGTGACTGCACGCCCACAATAGCGTCGAATATGTCAAATGTCATTGTCGATTTGCGGCGAATGGCATATGAACCTAGCTCAGACGTCTCATGATAGTGGCGTATCATAGTCAGCAGCAAGTACTAGCGCGCAAGCACCGTTATAGCTGAGGAATGTTGATGGCATGATTGGCAGCAGTGGCGTCATGATTTGCCATGTTATCTCTGCCGTTTGCAAGTTTGTGGCAGCCATTTCAGCTGTTGATTTATTCAAAGGCAGTTGGCATGGCGGGGGTGCCTTCCGGTGTGGGTGTACCGTAGAACCATTAAACCATTGAACCGTTGAAAAATTGGCAAAGACCTGTTTGTTTTAAATTTAAAAATATATTTAAAATGCGGTAGCACACAGCAGTTCTACTCACAAAAAAAAAAAAAAAGAAAAAAAAAAGAAACAAAAAAGGTTCGATTTATTAAGCGCTTTCTTGCCACCACTCCCTGCCAGACGCCTTATTTTGGATAGAAGTAGCAGCGCAGTCCCTTTGAGCTCAATTAGCTTCACTCTACTTGAGAAATGAAAAATTTGAAAGACCGACCACCGCAATAAATAAAATAGGCAACGTCAACGGCAGCAAAGCCTATCAATATTTGATGAACTCATCAATTTACCGGAAAGGAAAACCTACAAAATAACAGAAATATTACGTTTTCGATTTCACTGATTCCCCGTTTTGCGCTTATGACTGAAATATTTTATTTTTGAAATTTTCCGGAAATATTTTGATATCTATATTTATTGCTGTCTCCCATTTATATGGACAGAAATTAGACGCTTGGGTTCTAAACGGAAGCATAGGCAACACAAGAGAGAGAGAGAGAGAGGGAGAGATATATATCAACGATGTTAAAGCGTTTGCTGAGAGATGTTTTGAAATTTATAGGAATGGCAAAAATTCCTCACTGTATGTTCCACGAAGTAGCCGATTGGTAATAGATACAACATGCAACAGGACGTGGGCAGTGACGAGCTGGTTCCTGTTGTAGTTGTTATAAAGTCAGACATCACATTTGAGTGTTCATTGCTCCGCACTGCACAGCATCCAGATAGCGAGTCATACCAGGGTTGCGGGAAAAGAAACGGTTGGATCATGGTGTCATGCGATCTGTGCTAAGAATGTGTCAAAAGTGTTGCTCTCAATCTATCAGCGAATAACCTAGTTTTAAGTTCAACCAAAGAATTACTCAAATTTTAAGCTCGAGCATACCGTGAAGGCAAGTTATACGAGAAAGCTACAGCTGCAATCGCCAACCACTGTGTAGTTTACGAAAGAGCTCCAAGAAACCATTGATTGTACAAAAGTAGTCTCGTCTAATTTTAGGCTTGAAGTGACAGCGGTGGCAGCCAAGCCACAAAGGTCAGCTGAAGAGGCTTTCGACCTTGATGTACCCTTGACGGAGAGGTTAAGCCGTCAGCCAAAAAAAGCATTATAAAAGGCGTGACGCCCGCAAAATCATTTGCTGATGTGGCTCGGAACTGCATCAGCTTTAGTGTGCTGTTTTGGAGAGATTCCCAAAGAAAAGTCACTCATGATTGCCGCTGTCTATAGATAATATCGAACAGAGACTTTTGAGAATGTCGTCCGAATGGATGAAAACACTGTGAGCACTCGACGTAGTAGCCGAGTGGTCATGTTGTGCGGAGGGAAGTTAATACTCCAGCTTTGAAGCTTTCGTTTTTCGAGTCAGTGCTCGTTGTGGAAGTAGAGGAAGAGGAGGACATCCAATCCGTTGGATTCATAAGGTGGAGGAGAACGTAGCGGCACTTGGTATCTCGCATTGAGAATGAGCCGTGTCACAAGTCAAGTGAAAACGATGGCAAAAGTCCATGTATAGTGCTTTGAATTGGTTCCGCATCCACTGTATTCTTTAGATCTGGCCTCCGCGTCTATTTCCTGTACTCAGAACTCAAACGAATGTTCGTTGGGAAGAAATTTTCGTCGAATGCAAATGGGATCGTTGAAACTGAGGCCTCCTTTGAAGCAAAGGAAAAATCCTACTGCTAAAATGGTATCCACAAGTTGGTGAGTCACTATAATCAGTGCCCCAATCACCCTTGAAGGCAACTATGCCGAACAAATGAAACGAATTTTGCTAAATAATTGTGTTTTAAGTGGGCTGGGGACTTTTTCCTTGACCTGTTATCTGCCCAACGCATTTACTCAGCTATATTTCATATAACCTTCATCATCGCGACAGTTTGTGCGCAAAATTACAAACTCAATTTAAATTCCAAGACAGTTGTGTTCAAACAAATGCGCAAATGAGAATTTGTTGTTGGTGGAAAACTTCAAATATTATTTAAGCTGTCAGCGCGCGCAACACTCAGTTGACATTTGATATCATTATGCTTGGCCCAGCGGCCGCCCTGCCATCGCGCACAGCTAAATGTCATGCCATGCAACACTAAAACGGCGTACAAGTAAATAGAAGCTGTGCGAAAGTGGCTGCAAGTTCAGTCCGCGACACTTCAACACTGTTTGCATAACTGCTATACATTGCGAATGTTTCTCGGCTCCTTTGTTGTTGTTGGTGCCTGTTTGTCAAGTGCATAGATATTACAATACTTAACACAATCCCACTTTATACGCTTGTTGGCGCGTTGTGTCCTGCAGCCGCTGCTACAGGCGCACTCTACCGGCGCGTGGACTCGCCGCCAACCCACTGCAAAGCTGCCACGGATATTACCATCTTACTCATAACAAATGCGCACTTTGCGTAGCAATATCACAAGTCAAACGACCGCCACTTCGTCTCCTTCAGCAGCATTCAGCATTTCTAGGCAATCATACAAACTTAGCATATTAAGCAGCGTGTGTTGCAGTTGCGCCAGCTCCAGCTTCATCTTCAATGCTTGTCTTGTTATTACAGCACTTCTTCATTTACTCATCCGTTCAATTTTTACCAACCGCTGGCGCATTTGTGCGATTCGTGTGAGTTTTCTTTTGGTTTCACTTTATTTTTTCGACTCTCGTGTCACTTGTACGCTTTGGTTGTGACTTCCCTGCTCGGCTTGGTTTTCCCCATTAGAATACCATTACTTTTTGTGCGCCTTACGGTGTTCCTACTACTTGCTGTTGTTGTTGTTGTTGTCGCTTGTGTTTAGACACTTGCAAGCATTTCACGCTTAAATGCCCTGTCATTTCTAGTTGGAAATGCCAATGCTTTTACTGTTACTTTGAGCCCCCCATTCCTCCACTTGCCTGCAACGTTTCGGTAGTGTGTTGGGAGTTTGCGGGCGCTGTTGTCCTTTTTGCGCGCCCGCAGTAGTTGCGGTCGCATGAATAATGAATTCTAATTTTAAAGTTTGCTTCGTTCAGCATTGAATTACAAATTTATTGTGCAACAAACTGTGTTTCTATGGTAAATATATGCGCGCTCACACTCGGACTGCGAGACATGCCTTATTTCGGGCACATTTCCTTTTACATGTGAATAAATGCAAATCGGCTGCCACCCACTGCGCTGTCGAGGAGCGCGAGCTTCGTTGATTGCATGCGATTGCGTTTTGTGGCAGTTCGTGCCGACTTTTATGTGACTTTTCAACTGCGAACTGCGCTTGTGCGAATAGAAATTGTGTTGCTGCAATAAAATTTAAAGTTTTGAATTCATGTTTAAAATTCCGATGAAACTCCAAGTAAAAGTTGACAAAATTCCTCCAGAATGTGTTCTAACTGAACAAATCTGGCTCTAACGTTATATGGGTAGCCAAGTAGCGACGCTATCCTCATATCGACTTTTAAGCTTGGAGCAACGCAAGGTTAAGTTAGGGTCAAGTATGGTCAGCAGAAGACAGTGTAGTGTCTGACCAATACTAATACTCAGATTTGCCCGTAAACTTTCTCTGCAAAATAGCAATATGGAGTTTGAGAAATTCGTTTCCGAATATCATTACATATTCCTAAAGCTTCTACAATATAATACTAATGATTATTGTATATCCTATGTCTTTGCGTTGGAGCAGCCACTATAAGACTATTTCATTTATTTCAATCTTGTACTAGATTTGACTAGCACTTTTTTGGTCCTAAAGATATTTCGATGTCCAAATTATTTATCCAGGTTAGAGCGGATCGGCTTTACTGTCGACTGCCTTGTGGATCCCAGTCGATAACATTGGATATCCTATGGCTTTGCGTGGAATTGGTGGGGCACAAGAAGGCTTTGCCATTTATTTAGGACTTGTGCTAACAACTTGATTTCATTACAATTATTTTGGTTCTAAGTTATATCGATGTTCAAATTTTTTAACACGGTTAGCGTGTATCGTCCTTGCCGTGTGGATTCTATTCGATAACGTTTCACGTATCCTATGGTATTCTATGGTTTTGCGTGGAATCGAAAGACGACAAGAAGGCTTTCCCATTTATTTCGATCTTGTGTTAGCCACTTGATTTAAATTTTTTTGGTTATTCTATATTTCGATGTCCAAATTTCTTCGCCATGCCGAAAACTTGCTGGGCCGTCTATATACGTTTGGTGATGTTTGGCTTTGATCCACCCTCCGTTGGCAGATATTATACTGTCCAAGTAACAAAAGGGATGCATGTTTTCATTTCATTTCTCAATATTCTCCTGCATCAGTTTCCCAAAGTCGGCTTTCTTATGGACACACCGCAAACCTTAAGTAAAGAACTGCCGGCTGCTGACTGTCTGAAGAGAGTACGCGCTAGTCGTGAATGGAAAAGAGGTTTTGTAGGGAGAATGATTCAACTGCTATCTATATGGATGGGTCCGAAATGGACTGAGGATTGCAAGCAGTTGCATACTTCAATGATCTTCACAATTCTCCTATGCGACAACAAAGCTCAGACAGTATTTTCGAAGCGCAAGTACAAGGTATAGCGAAGGTCCGTGTTTTTTTATTGAAAAACTACGGGAGTACACAGCAAGCAAACATATACACAGATAGCCGGGCATTATTGCTGGCTTTGCCGATCCTAACAAAGGCTGAGAGGTTTTAAGCCTACATTTTCGATAACAAAAAAGTAGACAAGTTAGGAACCTCTTTCGATAAACTCAAGGCGGAGCTAAAACCATGTTTGCTAAGAAAGATCATATAAGAGCTTTATACTCACTTTGAAAAAACTAACATAACCCAAGATGATATGGTAGTCTTAGTTCTAAAAATAATTAGGTAGATTTAGGATAGTATTCAGAGACTTATAGCTACTATAACGGGTTCTGGTCTTTGGAGAACATGGGTTAAAAATGTGTCTGTCTTATAACAATATTTGCCGCAGCTGAAAGGGTATAAGGAAACAACTTCCCACTATCGCTAGGAATTCCCAGCTCTAACATAAACCAGACACAGAATACTTTGAACCCTAACCAACAAAAAAATAGACATGGAATAATCGGAATCCACCCGGCACCAAGCCTTTAATGGATGTCAACAAAAAGTACAGCGCACATAAGTAGTTTCATTGCGAGCACCAAATGATTTGAGCGTAAAGACGAAACGTGATGATAAGATTATCAAGGTCCTACGGCAGTGCTACAAATGGCGGGCCCGAATTGTCAGCACTCTTAAGTACTTCTCTATCAACGGTCTAATCTCGGATCGAAATATAAGATGCTGCAGTAGGAATCAAGTCCTGGTATCGTATCGGCCCGCAGTAGGATTCAACTCCTCATTATTTTTATAGCCTGCATTTGCTAAGTCTTCTTTGTTTCGTTAATTTCTGGTCGAAATCTGAAGCCAACAGCCGCCGTGTCACTTGATTACGTTATGCTAGCCTTACTTTTATTGCCGAAAAATACCTTAAGGCAGCGAAAACGGTAAAATATTGACAATTTGTTTTCACAGTGAAGTTTGTTATTGCTTCGGCTAAAGTTTTTGATCACTTCATTTGATTGAAGAGTGATTTGTTGCCGAAAACTAGGCAAACAAACGATTGCATGCAACGCAGACTCAACTCATTTATCTTGCGGCAGCAGGGGCGCGCTGGGAGCTGTACATTACTGAGGCGCACAAAAATTTATGGGCACGTAACAAAAAAGTTAGCAAAGTGAGGTTAGGTAAAACAAATGGAAATAACGAAGCTACACAGAGGCAGAATGGACATTTAGATTTGGCAAATTTTATAGCTGACGAAAATGAAAATCGAAATAAAACGAGTGGCGGAGGGGATGTAGGAAAAAACACGAAAGAAATAAAAAAAAAAAGGAAAAAATTAAGAGAAGAAAAAAGAGCAGAAAAAAACTGAAATAAATGCGCAGCAGATATTTACGAGTACAAAATGTATTGTAATAAATGGAAATGGCAATGCCTGGCATGTCTTTTTACAGATTCGCCATTAAAGATTTATGGCATTGGGAATTTTGTAGTGGCAACAATAAAAACAACAACAATAATAATTACAACAATAACAAATGCAATGCATAGCAATTGTAATGGTATTATAAAATATCAATGACCGTTATTGTATGCAGCGACATGCGTGTGTTTGTTGCAAGCTCAATTGGCAACAGCAATGCGGGCAACAAATCAACAAAACAAAGGCAACATTTTACTACTAATAAATCGTTTATGTGCGACTTTATATCAAATACATACAAATGACTGCTGTCAAAAACAAAAAGAGACGTAAAAAATAGATAGATAGTGATATTAAAAAGGCCTGGCAGGAGATAGGCTAGACTATATACCTGCCATATAAGGGATAAGTCTATATACCTATAAGGGATCAAGGTATAAGAGAATGGTAGTAAAAAAAAAAAAAATACAAAAAAGTGTGTGGCAGGCTGATTGTAGCATTCATAAACTACAACTACATATAACTGCAGTTTAGGGATTGAGAGCGGTGCCCAAACGCAGCGTTGAGATTTTGAGATTTTGTGCGCCACTAACTAATACTCCCCGGAAAATGTTATAGCATAGTAGAAAAGCTATAAAAACTCCAGTTATAACAATGATAAGAAACCAAAGCAAAAACAACAACAGCAGTAAACATATACGTTGAAGTGCCTAACTTGCCACAGCAGGAGCAGCCATATAATAAAGTAGCTGCGCACTAAATATTTTCACACAAATAATGAAAACAACAAGCAAGCAAACCAATCAAAAGAAATCAAATGTGCGCCATGTCGATAATTTAATGCAATAAAAGAAGTTGTTTTTTACTTCTTTTCCATTCTTTTTTAAACTTTTTTTTATTATATTTTTATTTTTATTTTATTTGCCGCTATCTAAGCCAAATTCTCCAAAAAAAAATGTAATGGCAACCATCAAATAATAAGCACAGATGCGCAGCGCACCTAGCAATGCAGCATTGGGTATGAATGGCGTGCCACATATGATAGTTGCCATACGGCTGCAACACATGTAGCTTGGGTTGAAGTCGTAAAAGTTACTTAGAAAATGCTTCAAATTGTAAATTTTATTACACATTTTTATAGTTTTCTTTTTGTTGTGCAACAGTATTTGTTGTATGCCACTTGCCACATCTTGTGCTGCTTGCAACTTAGAAACTCAGCAGCAAACAAAACATACACTTAACTGCTTTGCGCTGAGGCAGCCATTGTGGCATACTGCGAGTCACTGGCTGCGAGTTTTCCATCAGCAAAAGGAGTAAATAAATTATACAGCGCACCAAAAATTGACAGCTGTCAGTTGAGCGCATAGACTTAATGTGTCACACATGTGTCAAAAAGGCAGTAAAAACGCAACAGCTCAGCAGCACATCAAAACTGAAAAGCGTGTGTGAAACAAGCAAAATTGTTTACTTCGGCTGCAATCAGCTATATATACCCAACATAAATGCAAAAGAAGTCTTACATGAACTTGAATTTGGTCAGTGAGTTTGTATGGCAGCTATATGCTATATTTATCCGATAAAAATAATCTCTTCACAGATCATAGTAATACTTAAGGTTATTGTCTGTGTCAAATTACATGAAGATATCTCATCAAATAAACAAGTTTTCCATATAAAGACTTCAGTTGGAACGTTCAGTTTGTATGACAGCTATGTGCTACAGTGATCGGATCTAGAAAATTTCTTCAGATATGATAGTACTCCTTTAACAGTAATCAATGTTAAATTTTTTGGAGATATCTCGCCAAATAAACAAGTTTTCCATATAAGCACTTGAGTTCGTTACGTCAGTTTGTATGACAGCTATGTGCTATAGCGATCGGATCTAGAAAATTTCTTGGGATATGATAACTTTTCCTATGCCATTAATTCATGTAAAATTTCCTGCTGATATCTTGCCAAATAAATAAGTTTACCTTATAAGGACTTGAGTTCGATACGTTAGTTTGTATGTCAGCTATATGCTATAGCGATCGGATCTAATCAATTTCTTCAGATATGGTAGTGCTTCCTTTAACAGTAATCAGTGTTAAATTTTTTAGAGATATCTCGCCAAATAAACAAGTTTTCCATATAAGCACTTGAGTTCGATACGTCAGTTTGTATGACAGCTATATGCTATAGTGATCGGATCTAGAAAATTTCTTCAGATATGGTAGTACTTCCTTTAACAGTAATCAATGTTAAATTTTTTAGAGATATCTCGCCAAATAAACAAGTTTTCCATATAAGCACTTGAGTTCGATACGTCAGTTTGTATGTCAGCTATATGATATAGCGATGGGATTTAAAAAATTTCTTCAGATATGATAGCTTTCCCTATTTCAATAATCTCTGCCGAATTTCGTTTAGATATTTCATTAAATAAAAAAGTTTTCCATATAAGGACTTGAGTTTAATCAGTCAATTTGTATGACAGCCACATATATGCTATAGTCATTCAATAACATTCATTCAAAAACTGAGCTAATGGTTCGGGTATATATAAACGGATAGACAAATAGACATGGCTAAATCAATTCAGCTCCTAGTCAGCCTGATTATTTATGTATAGCATATAGTTCAAATATTAAAAGGTCTCCGACGTTTCCTTCTAATTGCTAGAAACATCGTGGCAAACCACCCTGTTTAGGGTATAACAAGCACTAAAAAATTTGTCTACTTTACAATGCGATGGTTGGGAAAATTTCCAAATTCGGTTGTCATACTTCTCGGCTTGGCGCTGACAGTTACTTATTAATGATTAATATTGTATTTGGATCGGAGCTGCAGATCAACTCAGCACCAATTCCGCACCAGCACAACTGCAGCTATCAGTCGTCAGACAAACACAGTTATTTGAAAAAAAAAGAACTATGAACGAAAAGATTTTATGTTTTAATCAGATTTCTATAGACTTTTTATGGCTCAAGCGGTGTTATAAGGGGTTAAGTGCTCAAATTACGCGTACGTGGGAAATGCATGAATCAATTGAGCGTTACGTAAACACACACACACATATAAACACTTGCAAAAAGCAAATAAATTAAGCTTTTGTTGATTGAAATGTCAAAGGTTTTAGCCGGGCAGCTCATGCACAGGCATTACAACATGTTACGTCGCAGAACCGAAGAAAATCGCTTACCAACTTTATAACCCAATAAAACGCTCAGCTAATTTCAAAAGAAAATAGTTTTCACTGCTGACTCGTTTCAGGTAAATCTACGCTAAGTGCGCCGTAAACAAAAATCTCTGTTGATGAATGGTTTTCCATACAGTTGACAGAGCCTCGTAAATGCCTGCGTATGAATACGGAAGTCATACGGACATTTTAATGGCTTGTAAATCATTAGCGTGTAATAGACATATAAGATGTGCATAATTCTTTGCCGGAAATAAATCTTCTATAGAATTATACTTCTTTTCCTGCTGATTTTTCTTAGCTACCTGCAAAGCAATGTTACATAAGTATAACGTTGATGACTTTACAATTTCACACCGTAAAACGACGCCAATATGTCTGGGATGTGTGAAAAATACAGACCATGGGTTCGCAGTTTCATTTAATTGTAATCCAAGAACAATTAGAGGGAATGTTCTTCTGAAAGATGTGGAGTTTATTTGTAAGATCTGACAAAGATTAACGCAATATTTCAGAACTCCGCGAATAAACTTTGCTTCAATAAAATCGATTTTGTAAAGTTTGCAGAATGTCTTAAGTCAAAGTATTCCAAATTCGACTGTGATGCTTACTGATTACTTAATTCCGTTCTGAAAATACTTGTTGTGGTGATTTTTGGTATTTCTCTTTACATAGTTACGACTATGTGGTGTAATTTATTGGTAGTTTTCATTTAAAAGTAAAGTACTTAGAAGCACTCTTGAAGGTGGCATCCTTTCCCCTTTGCTCTGTATGCTAATGATGAACGACCTTTTAAAAGATCTTGCGGAACGAAGCTGTCAGGTGTCTTAAAAAAAGATTCCTAAAGATCGTTTCCGATCTCACTCAATGGTTTTTAAGTGTAGTAACTAAAAGAGCAGCTAGTAATCCAGCTAATCCAACCTCCAAACCAAATAATTTTTTTACTAGGAAGTTCAAAATCCCCGAGGGAGAAGTAATACCCTCGTTTGGAGGCACTATTCTTTAATCTTGGACAGGGTGTAGTACTTGGAGCTTTTCCTTGATAGGAAGCTCTTATGACCATCAAACATAGAGGAGAGAGGTAGGCATCAATTTTATACTTGAAGCAGTGGATAAGATGAAACATTTGGGGTTTGTGAAAACGCTAAGTAGATTCTAACTTCCTTGGAAGCCAAATGTCGAGTAGAGAGTGAGGAAAATATCGGTTGGTATTGTTAATGTAGCGGCAGAAAACGTTTCTGAAGTAATTTTGATGAATTGTAACGAGTTGACAGTCCATGATCGAAAAAAAAATTCGGTCTGACATCGCCCGCATTATACTCTTGTAGAGAAGCAATTGCACAGAGCTGGGTCCCTCATCAAAAGTTAAGTGCTAGTTTTATGAACCAATAATATTTTATGGGGTCGTTGTCTGCTGGAAGGCGCTTGGAAAAATGCAGTAGCGAAACAGCTGTTGGGTGTCAAAAACGACACTCAGCGGCATCACTTTACACCTGTAGACATAGCTGGTAGGTGTTTTGCCAGGAAGGCTGCCATTAGACTAGAGAACGCTGGGTACATGAGGGGTCTGGACAAGAACACAATGAAGTTTTAAACTTTTTGGATTGCATGCCTCAACATCAGCGTCACTGCATCGCGTATTTTTTTTTTAGCGGTTCCTTCTGTGCCTACTTAGGTGCGAGGCATGTTTGGGCTGTGCGTAACCGTTGGAGAATCTGTGAATAGTTCATCATCAAAACAAAGTTTCAGACTAGCACCAATGGATGGACCATTTCAGACGTAACAGCGTCCAAATAATGTTCTTTAGACTGAAAATAAACATTCGCCATTAAATTTGTAGTTTCTGTGTTTTTTCCTTAAAAAAGTAGGAAAGTGGATCACGCTTTATTTTTGAGGTCATAATTTCTAAGCAAAACTCTCTTTCTAGCAAAACTGAAATTTTCAGTGATTTTTTCGAAAAAGAAGTACAATTATAATTATAATTGTTTAACCAAGAAGCAAAGATGATTTAAAAGAAATATTTTCTGAATGTGTCGAAGTTCATTGAAATATTATTTTGTGCACGGTTACTGGTTCATAGAACTTGCCATTCTTAGATTTTAAAAACGATTAACATATGTTGTGGGTATTAAGTATGCTTTGTCTTCACTTCCGATCTAAACGTAATCCACCAAAACCAACAAAGTTAAATATGCCTTCTTACAAATATAATTATAAATAATAAGGTAGCAGTGGGGAATAGATAAAAGAGTAACGCACAAAAGATTTTACAAACCCGATTAGCGAGCTGATGTGTAAATTAATACTTTTCAATAAAATAAATACTAGACATCTTTGAAGTATCTACTGATACAAAAGGATGCGCAGATTAACAAAAGAATGGAGGCGTTGCAGATTACAGATCAGTGAAAAAGAAATTAAAAACCAAACGCGTTGCCGGTGGGAATGACGCTGACAGAAAAAGGAAAAAACGTGAAATAAAGAGACGCAGGGACAATGTTTTGAACACAAAGAAAGAAAGGAAAAAACGGGAATAAACGCTAAAAGCAACAAGGATGCACATAACTGCATAGCTGCTTAAACGCACGTACACACTTCACGCTGCATAACGACAAACAAGGAGAAAAAAGAGGAATTAGTGCCGGCAGTACCAGGTACATGACGCACCTGTGGCTTAGAGGATGCGCTCTTGTAGCTAGTGCTGGATTATCAATAGACAAATCGAACATAAGGTCGTGTTGAACAAGATATTGAATTGAGTTATGTGATAGCTGAAGCCGCTTGTCTAACTGCTGATTGCGTTCAATGAGGCGTTGAGCGGCTCAAAAGATTGCGTGAGTGGATGATAGCAGCAATGCTTATAAAATATAAGTGGAATTTAGTATAGAACGACAATATTGCAATTGAAAAGGAGAGATAATTTGCTGATGGTGTGCTTAGACTATTGTTTTATTATGAGTTTACAACAAGCGACTCATGCACCCAAACATTATGTTCATTTCAAATTTGAACAGCTGTTTAAGAGTCTGAATATTGTTTGAAAAAAAGTTGTCAAAAACTTCAAATATTGATAAATACCTGCTACCCGAATTTTCTGCTAGTACGGTGCCAGTATGGAAAGCAGGAGCCATGTGTAGAAGTTCATGCAAGTGCGGAAAGTCGACGATGGAACGGACGTTCCAAAGCCCTATCATGAAGAAGCTCGCAAAGCAATTACACGTCTGAAGAACAGCAAAGTGACGGGGCCGATTGCCGACCGAGCTATTGAAATGCGGCTGTGAAGAAATGATAAGGATCATGCATCAGTTTTTTGCTAAAATATGGTTGGACGAAAGTATGCACAACGAATGGAATTTGTGTGTGTTTTGCCCAATTCTCAAAACAAAGCAGACCGCATAATCTGCGCCAACTACCGTGGGCTAATTGGGCCGAATGGATAAAAACAGAGGAAGAAGAAGACCGCCACTCCTTGGGGAAGACTAGATGGAGGAAAACCTGGCTTAATGATATCAAGTTTTGTTTCGAGCGTCGAATTCCGCTTCTTTCTGGGGAAGTATAGCCTTAGTGTACCCTGTTTGATAAGATTCACAAGTCGCTTTCTCACTCTCTATCGCGCTATTATTCTCCTTCTCAATAGCCGCTCTAGTTCCTCCTAGCCATATTCAAGCCCACCTTACGCTGCATAACCGGAAAATCTAATTTATAATCGTTAGTATGTAGGCATATATGCATTTATATAAAACTCTATGCACTACTGATAATTTATGGCCACTTTTAAGCCACAACCACAAATCGGACTTCAACCTTTCGCTTTGTGGTTTGGGCTGCATTGCTTTCAAAAATGCATTTGCCTTTCCCCATTTGCTTGAAAATAACCTTTTTCTTAGATCCAACAGTTTTTGTACTTAAGTTTATGTTTGCATGTATGTGTTAGGGTCGAGTGACTGACTGAAGTGGCACAAATGCGTTTATTTGTACGCTCTCCACCTTCACTCCACCGCGCTTTTTTCACTTAACACCCGCACAACAGCGGCAACGCTCGGTTTAATAACGCAGATTTCTTCGAAGCCTCGATCTTAATGCGCGTTCAGCGAGTGTAAAGAAATTAAAATTAAAATGATTTAACATTTTTTACAAAGCTTTTTTTTAATAATTTTTCTTTAATGATTTTTCTCCATTTTTTGTGTTATTTTTTAGTTTGCTTTGTGTTAGTCTTTTGCTTTGGACGCGTGGCTGCTCTGTATTAGACTCAAACGTGTTTGTGTGTGTGTGTGTGTGTGTCCTCAAGCAAAACGCTGCAATGATTTAGTTCATTTTTTCTTTTGCTTCAAAATTTTCTTCAATTTACATACGCATACACACACATACATCTATTCGTGCTTGTAGTCAAACACAAGCACTTCGCGCACATATGTGTGTATGTGGTATGTTGTTGTGTTTATGTGCGATCATTAATACTAATTTGTATGTGCACTTTACCTCATTCAAGGCATAATGATTTGGCGGTTTTTTCACTTTCCGCCTTCGAGGCAATAACAACAACAGCAAACATTAAGGATTTATTAATTTCATTTTTCACGCTCTCTGCCCTGCTCGCTGCGGCTGACCGCCTACACAAAAAACATATACTCACACACTCTCATACATTCACACATACTCGCATAGAATTTTTACGCTTTCTGTCATTTCACTTGCCAAGTCATTGCGTTAATTTGTTTATTAGTGCAAAAAGCGCAAGGCGGTAAATTATTATTTGTGTTATCGTTGTTGTTATTGTTGTTGACAAGAAAAATTAATTTACTTAAAGTAAAGCAAAGTGATTGATGAAAGGCGGGTTAGCAGCTGCCAACGCGTACCAAGCAAACTAAGTGATAAAGATCTGTATATTACTTAGTACCGTAGTAAAGGCCGCTGCGTTTTGAATATGGTACACAAATTGGCTAATCCTGCCCAATGTGCTTAAACAAAGTGCTTATAAGAATTTAATTTTCATAATTAAGTAAATAAGTTTTTTTAGTATTCAACGGATTCGGTGGGCGGGCGTGCGTTATGTTTGTACATTCAAATATTTATAAATGAAGAATTGTATGAAAGCTCCTAGTATGGTTGTGTTGTAGCGGCAGAATTCTGTAACACTCTTTGGGAACAGCATAAGGTCCAGCAGAGCTCCTAGGTGAAAATGTAGCTACTGGTGAGATACTATTCTCTTTGTGAGGAACTCGACAGTTCGCTGATAAACTCGTACTACGTGGTGTGGACCCGAATTTCTCAGACCATGATAATTTTATGACTGCGCTCTCGGTAGGAAGGCTTTTCCGTGCTCTAAGACTTATATAGATTAGGTGTGAGCAGTCTATAATAGCCTCGTCCTTCTCCACTTGGGCTGTCAAATGAAGTGGATCTCTTCTTCTGCTTCTCACGGCGGTGACTGCTTCGAATACTTTCAAAGCTGTAGTGTTTACATACATTCGGTTGAATGTGAGCTAGCCAGCGTAGTCGCTGTCTCTTAACTCGCTCATCTATGTCCATATCTCGCACAGCTCCATAAATCTTCCGCAAACCCTTCTACTCGAACACTCGTAACGTCGGCTCATCACTTATTATCATCGTCCATGCCTCTGCACTAAATAGCAGGACAGGGATGACGAGTAGGTGATCAGGTCTTGTATTGTAAAATATGGTTGGATAGTTAAGGGGTTAGGTGGGTTTGAAAATTTCCAAAAATCTATATTTTTTTCTGTTTGCTTTATTGAATTCTACTATACCTCTAGAATATAGTCCTAAATTTTAAAGTTGATTTCAGTAATTTTAAAATTTTTTTATTTCCTACGTTCAAAAACGAGATTTAGATATGTACTAACAGAATATGCTTAGTTTTTTAATTTTATATAAACCAATAATAAGTTATGCCGTCGGTGTATTTTTTTTTTTTTTTTTTTTTTTTTTTTTTTTTTTTTTTTTTTTTTTTTTTTTTTTTTTTTTTTTTTTTTTTTTAAAGGAAAACTCCAAGGAACATTATATCTGTTCTGTGGGTAGATGCTCGTCTAGCACTATATATGCGACCTAGTCCCTCGGTGTTTGAGATATCGATCTGAAATTTTGCATACGTCATTTTTTACTCAAGAGTCTGCTCATTTCTCGGAACCGTCGAAATTCAATCTGTATTCCAGATAGCTGCCATACAAACCGAACGATCGGAATTAAGTGCTTGCATGGAAAACATTTTTAATTGACTAGATATCTTCACGAAATTTTGTATAGATTATTATTTAATTCTAATATGTATTCTCCGAAGAAAATGTTCAGATCGGACCACTATAGCAAATAGCTACCATACAAAGTGAACCATCAAACTCAAGTCCTTGTATGGAAAACTTTGTTATTAGACGAGATATTTTTAGGAAATTTGGCATAGATTATTACTCATGTCAAGGATGTAACCTCCGAAGAAATCATTCAAATCAAATCATTATAGCTTATATCTACCATACAAACTGCCCGATCCAACTCAAGTGTTTTTATGGAAAACCTTTTTATTTAATGAGATATTTTCACGAAATTTGGCTCGAATTATTGCTTTAGTCAAAGGTGTAATCTCCGAAGAAATTGTTCGGATCAGATAACTACAGCATATAGCTGTCATACAAACTGGCAGATTAGAAATCAGTCTTTGTATGAAAAACATTTTTATTTGAAAAGGTTTCTTTGCAATATTTTACATGGATTGTTATTTAATGGTGTAGTATAATTTTCGAAGAAAGCGTTCAAATCGGAACAATATAGCATATAGCTAACATAGAAATTGTTCAAAATCAAACTTTTTAAGGAATCTTCTAGTTGTAAGATCTCGGTGATTACAATAAAAAATTAAGCTGAAAATTTCCATTATATCAAAAGGGTTAATATACATACATTTATGCATTTAATTTATAAATTTTTACATTTAACTTACTAACATCCTTCCAAATAATTGATTGCATCGCAAACGCCTTAAAGCAAAAGGAGCACTGAAATTTTGCTTAAAAAATGTGCCAAGTGACCCTTGGGTATGCTGCATGCTACAATTTCATTTGAGGTTTCCTGCTCTCATTCACTCATTTTACAGTAATTATTGTTATCATTGCTATTGTTGTTGGGCTTATAAAATTAAATTGAGAAAATACCAAAGAAAAGGAAGTTGCACGAAGTTGGGGATAAATATATATATGTATGTGCGTATGTACACATACACGTGTGTGTATATAAATTTATATGTATATTTGTATTTGTGTATGTGTATATACATATGTATCTCTATACTTCTTTGGCTTCATTATATATGTATGTATGTGGCTTGCCCAATATCTGCCCACTCTACCAGCTTCCAACACACACCGCAGCACTCATTATTCCGCATTCAATTGCCTTGCCGTCCTGTTTGGTCCTCAGTGCGGAGTACTCAAATATTTTTTTTATACATTCCTACTCCTTTATTTGCTTATTTTCGGTCACTCTCCGTGCCTTTTCTACTACATTATCCTAATAGGTCGTTTGCCAAGCTAGCTTTGGTCGTCAATGTCCCTTCATTTCGCCATATTACCACTGCGACATTTGTTATCTACTCTTTGTACAGTGTTTATTGTTGTTGTTGCATGTATTTGTTGTTATTATTGCGATTATTGTATAAATAGTAGTATCCGTAGATGTCACATTGCTTAAATTCCCTGCATGCAAACGCTCATCTGTCCACGCTGGGGGGTTGTGGTGGTTGGAGCATGTCTTTGAAATAGCAAGAAAGGACAAAATATCCGAGATATGTGCGCTTTGTGCGTACTTGTAGCGATCTTTTTTAAAATGGAGGAAAAAAGCGATGTAACTGATAATAATGAATGGGACCAGAGGGTATCTTAAGCCCGGCTAGCAAGTTACCATGTTACTTTTCTTACGCAACTCATGCACACATACACATGCATATTCATATTTATGCTGGTATCTAAAGGTTTCGTAAAGTTTGTATGGCCCCTTGTATTTGCCGTACACGCATACGCCCAATGGCGAGCAAACAAGCTTTGTGCATGGTAAAAAAATTGCTTTAGTAATATTGCCTGATATGTGCTTTATGTAGGACGTGGCGCATGTTAGGTGACCCTTTTATGCATACCCATTACACACATACATACCAAACACGCATCAGCTGCTAAATTGGTACATTTGCTGTGTGGCAACATGAACACAACCTAATCTAAAAAAGTATTGACAGCGGAAATTCAGTTTTGCAGTGTAATACCAACGAACGTTAGTAGTTGTTGTTTAAAGTGCGTAATTTGTGTAAAGTCAGACTACGCCGCAACTGGTACCAAACGCAACTAGTTCATTTTATACTAGTTGTTGAACAAGCAATAAAGACACAATGCCTAAAGCGCGCCATTTCAGTAATTTCGGTATTGTCAGACTACTCCGCAACTAGTCCGAAATGCAACTAGTTCATTTTATACTAGTTTTTGAATTAGTTTGAGCTAGTGGTAGTGCTTAAAGCGCGCTATTTCTTTAAGGTCAGCCTACTGTGCAACTAGTACCAAACATAACCAGTTCGTTTCACGCTAGGTTTTGAACTAGTAGCTATGATGTTGTGTTTTCCTTTCACTTAGCAATCTTAATAACGCATTGTACGTTGAAGCAGTCATCAAGTGCTACCAATTTTCGCTTAAAGCGCGCCATATTTGCATTGTCGGACTACTCCACACCCAATACGAGACGCAACTAGTTCATATTATACTAGTATTTGAATTAGTGTTAATGCCGCAGTGCTTAAATGCGCCATTTCCGCATTTATAAACTACACCGTAACCAGTTTGAAAAACAACTAGCTCGTTTTAAACTAGTTATTAAACCAGTCGTAATGACACAGTGCTTTTCTCTTACTCAGCTAGCTTTGTGCATGCTAAAGAAGTCATCAACTTAGTCATTCAACGCATTCAGCATACACAATGATACACAATAAGCACGCACACACACACACACATACAATAATGGACTCATGTGCGCTATCTTTCTGCAAGCCTGGCGGCCTTTTAAAGGCATTTACTATACATGAGTAGTTCCATGCGAAGAATGTTTCGGCGCACAACCTTTTTTGCACAATCGCAAATATTTTTCTTGCTAGGGCTTTGCTTGACTAGCTTGACTTGCCTGGCCGGATTGAATGGCTCGGAAGTAAATATGTTTTGGGGGCACAAAAAAACTGTGGAAAAAAGTCACAAACACCATAATACCAAAGTCAAATGAGGCACAAGCAGCAACTCAGGCGCACAGCAAGGCATTCAAAGAACACGCACACACATGTTTATATATACACATATATATATGTATTCTTTACCATTATTTGCCCATATAGGCGCGCATTTATCCCTTATCGCCCGCAAGCTTTCGCTTGTTATCAAACATTTATGCTTTCCCGCACTCCTCACACACAACGGCACTCACAAACACAGCGACACTCAAGTGCGTCTCTATGTGCTGGCATTACACGTTTCAACTTTAAAATACACGTTAATTTGCCTGAGCGTTCGAGAGCATTAAACTGTGTTCTCCAAATGCAATTAATTTCTTAATCAAAACTTTTACAATGCACGTGAAAAAGTTCCGAACAGCCAGAACAACACATGAATGCATTATCACATATCTAGCCTGCATATGTAGTTGTAACGCAATGCATGTGTGAGTGTTAACATTAAGTATGTGTGAGTTTTGAGATCAAATATGTATGAGTCACACGTGTATGTGTATTTGTTGCGCTGTATCGAAGCGGTTTGTGCATGACAACTTCTTAGGAAAAGTTGTAGCAAGTTTAATTGTCTATGTAATAGAAATAGTCATTAGGCCGGACTTTGGTTGCTAGCAGCGTTCGCCAACACACCAATATAGTGTAAATAGTTTTGCGAAGTAAGCGTAAACTTTGATGAAAAACAAGAAAACATTACAACAACAAATCACTTGTAAGATTTTCGAACATTACACTGAACATTTGCGCGATGTTGGTAAAGTTATTCAAGAGTGGTGGAGGAAACTAGTGCAGACGAATAAAGATGCTTTGAATTGACAGATTTTTACTTGCATTTAGATTAAAGATTTCTACGGTCATTTTTTCAGCTGAACTTCTCATTTTCAGCTTGAAATTTTTCTAAAAATGCCCAGCTTATATGGAAGCTTATGAAGTTATGCAAAAAATTTCCGAATATTTGCAGGAATTGTTCTTCCGCGCTCCTTTCGTTCTTCCTTTTCTAAGTGTAGCCAGCTCCTTATCCATCTAGTCTTTCTCGATATTCTCTACTCGCTGGAGTATTTTCAACCATTGGGACAACATAGCCAGAAACCGCTTTCACTTAATTCACTGAACTATATCAGCTTATCGTTCCATCGACTACGGTATTCGGCTATATGCCGCTTTTGCCAATGCGCAAAAGACTCATCGGATGTTGTCATCGTCCCTGCCTCTGCAGGGGTATAAAAAGGGACTGTTGGCCTGTAGTCTTTGTTCGTCGAGAAAGGTCTTTATTTTTCAATTGTCTACTTAGCCCAAAGTTGCAACCCGTTGCAATAGTTATTCTGGGTAGGATTTCGAAGCTGACATTGTTGTTAATACTTTCCAAGCCAGTCGCATTTATAAATTACTTCGAATTTAAGGCAGGAACACGAGAGCCAAGTCGACTGCGACGACTTGTTTGGTAACAGGTAACAGGATATACTTCGTCTTGCTCGCGTTCACTCTCTCGTCTGAAGTTGCTTCTTTTCTTTATCAGGAGCGCTCAACCCTGGTTTGGGGTTTCTCGCTCTCTCACTTTAGCGCGCCTTAAAACGAATGTTTTTTGGTTTTCCAAGAAGATACTAGAGCCATATGTAAAAGAATCGTTTCTGGTCATTCCCAAGTGAGTTGCGCTTTCCCCACTTGCGTGAACTTCTACACATGGCTCCATCCTTCATATCCTGATCATAAATATCCACATGATTTAATGACGTGATTCGTCGAAGGAATGACTGCCGTGATGTTTCTACATCTACTAAAATCTCCCACGTTCCACTCTCACAGTCGTACAGAGACTGGTCGTCAAGCTGACAACACGGATCCAACTTGTTGCCATTACGATGACAGCGGTGTAACAGTACCACGACTTTCTAGTTTCCAGCGATTCTGTTAAGGTTAGGCACCGAAACGAGCCTGATAATGACGTAGCTTCGTGCTATATATATTCAAGTTAGGCACCTTCCTTGACTGAATTTCAGTTTACAGCTTACGAGCTTCATGTTATTATTGCCGCTATATCGGAGTAAATGAACACCTCCCTGAAATAAGCTCCACTTACACTGAGTCTACTGCTACCTTTTTACATAGTAGCCACTTCTGCCTCACAATCAATACCCTAGTCCTGAACGGAGGGTTACTTTCAGAAGACTACGCATCCAACCTTCCCTCGCAAGTTTCGATTCATTCATGAAAAAACTAAGACGTATCTTCTCCAGCGACTTCTGGCCGGCACAGCTAACAGGAGTAGCTTTTGCAACGCAGTGGTTCAAGTTTTATGTTTAAATGGCAACGGTTGCTATATCATTAAGTGAATTTATTTGTGTAGTCCACAGTACACCGCAGATGCCGATACGATCAGTTCTTTGGACTTAGTAGTAGTGTAGTCTTTTTGAGTGCTCTCCTCCAGTCAAATACCATCGACTATTATTGGCTTCACTGCGGTTTCCTATAGTCAAGGTGTGAACTTTGCTGAGAGTTCGACTCGCTCTCTTATCAACTCCAAAGCATGCCCCAATATTTGGCATCCACAGAAGCTTGCTTTCAAGAATAAGCCGCTGATGTTTCATCTTATCAACGGATTGAAGGTGTAAGCCTCCGAATAGCGCTAGATGTAAGTCCGGAATTTTATACCTCCTTGTAAATAAAATTAATTCAGCTTCACTTTAATTTTTGCGGGACGCCCTTTTTATGCAAACAAAAACATAATACAACTTTTAAAAGTGGTGTTGCTTTAATTCCGCTTGGCTGCGGCGAAGCCAACAACATAAAGCTCTGTCATGCATAAGATACATTTCAATTTTGAAAGCATTTCTGTATGTACCTGTATCTATATGATAATATATGTATATAGGAGGGATACATGAGTGCTAGAATCGTGCAACAAAAGGTAAACAAACAAATAAGTGCTCACTCAAGCATAAATCCAAATATTTACTTAACTGTCAAAAAGTAAAGAAGACGCGCAGCGAAATATATAGTAGATTCTGCGAAGGGTGGGTAGATTCTGGACATATCAATAGCACTGCTCAACAAATCTGAAGGAAAAATTTGCGACTGCTGAGCTAAAAGGTCTGTAGGGTATTTGAGTTGTTTTTTCTATAGCAATAGATTGAAGGAGACGCATGCTAAGTAGTCATGTTATCTGAAATCTTGCTTGATATCGAACGGTTCGGAGAGATTCTTCTCGATTCTGACGGAACTTCTAGTGGGCAGAGCACAATTGAATTCCAATTGTCTGACCTGTTTTCGTTCGAAGTAAGCCGTAATTGAATAGCTCGGATGGCAATCCAGCGGCCAAGCTATTTTGAAAGCTCTGCTTTAACTACTGAAACCCTCTGGCAGCCGTCAGCAAAACTAACCTCAATTTCAACCAATTTTTGTGCGAAATGAAAATCGTACTTGGGACTCAAATGAGTTTGCTGCTGCTGTCATAAAGCACTGTGATTTCACGCAATTTTTGTGAACTTCCAGGGTATTGCGATGTTTCTTATGCCACCACTCCACTTCAGCACCGAAAATGTGCGCTTTGCGTCCACAAAATGTTTGGCAAATGCCAACGAAATGTTGTAAATTGTGTCTACGTTACTTTTGCCACGTTTGGTGTGGCAGTTAAATCTCTGCCAGTCACGAATCCCGAACGTCAGTCATACCTGCACCTGAAACTAGAAAACTAGCAAATGTAGCAAGGCACCAGACACACACACGCACACACACCCTTACACATAAAAACCACTCAGCAACGGTAAAAGGACGCTCGGCGTTGTGGAATTGTTTGGCAGAAATGAAAAGAGATGACGCAGCAATATAAATGGAAATGTTTTGGTTACCTATGTATATTCGCCTCTTAACAGTGGAGAGCTGATAATAATTGCCGGACCTACACATTTGACATTTGCTGTCACAACAGCAACACCAACAGCAACAATGGCAATATGAGTAATAAAGGCAGCCAAAGAAATGACACTGCGTATCTGCTGTTGAATTGGTTTTTGTGTGCGGCACACAGGTGTGTTGTATTTATGTAGAACTGTTGTTGTTGTTGTTGTTGTTGTTGTTGTGTATACGTAATACCATACAAATGCTCTATAAATAGTTTGCCTACGAATTGTATTCAAATTGTGTACATATATTTGTGGCACGTTACGAAATATCTAATGAAATTCCAAAGAAGTGGCAAGGGCTTATTAGTTGCAGGTCGAATGAGGCTGCTTTGGATGTTCGATACTATGATATTCTATGGTTTAAACTTCATACCATTTCCGCGTCTCGTTATCATTACTTACAAAATGTTGTGTTCTTGCCATCAGTCATTGAATCCATAGTAAATCCGAAGGATTGATAAAATTCTTGAAAATGCTGTTTGAAGGTCCAACAAAGTGTTGGAAAAAAGTAGCAAAAAACCCCTAGAAGAAACAACAGGCTTGATTAGGTCGAAAGTATTATATTTTGTGATGCAGGCTTCCTGACATTTCCTTTTTTCATAGTTATTGTTTGGAAAGTGTTGCCTGCTTGTCTTTAATCATGGAAAGAAAAACGGCAGAGAAAGTCTCTGCGAAACAAGGGTGTTAGATGATCGAAACTATGATATGCCGTGGTCTAAGCTCCCAACCATTTCTTAGTGTCTTAGAAGTAGAGAAAACCTTGTAGAAAAAATAGACTTGGTTGTTCGAGACTATGATATCCTGAGTTCTAACTCCCTACCATGTCGTCGTATCCTAGCCATTGCTTAGAAAGTGGTACCTTTTTTCTTTAAGCATTGAAAGCTGAAGTAGAAAAAGCTACGGAAAAACTACAGGAGCGGTTGCTTGAAAATTTATCCTGTAACCTGGACTTCCTACCGCTTCGCCGTTTCTTGGCGATTTCTCAGAAAGTGTTGTCTCAGTTTAGCCTCATCTCATCTCGCAGGTTTAAGGCCTTTGGATCCATGTTTCTAAATAGAGATCATATCGCCTCATTAGCACCTAGAAGAATATTGGAATTCATCAATTTGCTGGGGCTAAGTGAGACGCTGTGAGTTAGTAGAGGGCACAATAGACCCTAGGTCGCGGTGCAATCCTCATTCTTTATCTTATCTAGCCTCATCTCTGATCCTTTGGTATATTGAAGATCTGTTCCATTAATTAATAACTTGAAGATTATATTATTTTCTGTCCGCGCTGGATCGGCAGAGTTTTAACTGGATTTAAAATGATCTTTTAGTTTTGGTATATTTTAGATCCAGCAATATTTTGTAATGAGATTCAACGGTATTTTGGTCTGAGCTAAGTCTGAAATTTAGCACACCTTGCTCCTTGACTTGTTGGACTTGTTTCTTGGAGCAGTGAGGAGAAACTCATCATCAAGCCAAGTTTTTGCTACCGCTGTGTTTTTTTTTTTTTTCAATTTACCCGGTTCGGTCCAAAGTTAGCCTCTTAAGTTGCCGGACCACTGCAGCATATTTCGAGTAGGAGTCGTTGCTATTTTCTAGCTCTAATGTATCCGCAGACACCACCAGGGTTAACATCTGAGTGGGCCTACAAGTAGCAATCAAGGCTATAAACTCGTTCCGTACATCGACCAGAAAAGTCTCGAGAAGCAGGACGGCAATGAAGAGTGTAACTGGGAACAAGCGATTTCAGTTCTACTGCATACTAGGTCACAAAGGCGAGGGCGATGAGATTGTGGAAGAGATGGACAAGGTTGCCAATAGTGGTGTACGTTTCTTAACCGTTTCTTTACAACAGCAGCTTAGCAAAGGTAGGTTAAAAATCTAAGCACTGAGCTATTGGTACGCAAAACTGTGACAGTCCTGTGCAAAGCAGTAGATCAAGAATAAACAAAGCACCTGCTCACTCATGAAAAAACAGAATTTAAGAATTTGATGGGAATACTTGCTGGCCACAGTTTGGAGACGGCACACAATATAGGTCACTAGATGTGCTGTTGATACAGCGACTGCATAATCTATTGAAATTCAAGTCAAGCGCTGGCTCACCAGCTGTCATCGCCAAAACCACTTTATACGTGGCTCAAGAGCCTGTCAGAATAACCTTATCTGACCTAAGTCTAAAACTGCCTTAGGACTCTACCGCATCATTTGGTAAATACTTGAATTGAAACCAAAGTAATTTTAAGAAAGTATCAATATTTTCAGAGAATATTTTTGGATCCGAATTTCTAATGTTTCAGAGTTCCTTCGGTCTTAATGTTGCTTTGTGGTCTTAGCCAAAGTCATTCAGCGCCTTTAGAGCGTCACTAGTTTGCTAGTAATTAATTCTAGACTTTTTTTTTTATCAAATGTACTTCGTTGAAGTGTCTATACCCCGCTACTATTGCTTAGTTCTCAACTCACTTAAATCCAATTATTGCCACTAGCATAGTCTTCTTGGTTTGTTTTAAAAAAACGTTGCAAAGTTTCGTTAGCCTCAGCTGTCACTTACTTAAGCTCAACGTGAGCGGTAGCCACTGACAATAGCACCGCACTCACTCACAAAAACTATCAATATAACTCTGTTAACTATACTTTCATTACCGCTTTGTTGTTGTTTATTTAGCTTTTTCGCCGACTCTTGTCATCGTCTATTTACACGAATGTCACTACTGTCAGCCCTCAACGTTAATGCCAGCTTATGATATTCGACATTTCGCTAACTATGAAAGACCCTGAAAGCCAAACACAAAAAAAAAAAAAAAAAAAAAAAAAAAATGTAGGAAGAATGAAGAACAAAAAAGTACACTGTGTATGTGCCCTTTTTCGCGTTCAATCTTGCTGTCTTTGTATTTCAATTTTTTCACGCTGTTGCCGGTTTTTTCGTCCACTGCTGCATTGTTTGTGTTTACTGTCAAAATATTTGCGCGTTTGACGTGACCGTCCATCGGGGAATCTATGTATGTATATACGTGGCAGGCGACGTAAATGAGAATGACGTGAAGATGGCGGCTTTGGTAAAAGGCTTTATCAGCTCTCAGACTACGCGGCGGCGAACTGCGCGTCGCAAACAAATGAACTCGCTTAGATATTTTTCAAAGGCTTGAGCTTTGTTGGTAAATTGACATGGCGTGCCTTTCGTCAATTTCGAAATGAAGCCAAAGTGACAAAAATAGCTAAATATTTACCCACATTTCCATTTTTTATTGGTCCCAATAAGGTAATGAAACAGTTTTGGCCTTGGGTGTGGGCTGTTGCTTTCTCATTATGGTTCGGGTATGAGTAACAACCGAAAAATTATTTTTAGAAAATGTATTTTCTAACATATTACTAAAACACCTGCTGTTAAAGCTGTATGTGGATACTTCCCTCCCTTGGGTTGTTCACTGGGTTTTAGATCCGCAACGTAAAAAAGTCTACCAATGAAAAGGAAACAACAACGTCGGATAAGTGTCCTGTCTTTTGATGACAAAACGTGTTAAGCATTATGATTCGAAGGCATGCACTCGGAATGGCCTGTCCCTTAATTAGGAAGGTGCCGCTGCCCAACTAGTTGATGGTTGGTTAATTGCTTGGTCTCCGACGTTTACTTCTGGGTTTAGCAAACTTCGTGGTAAACTCAACCCCGTTTAGTATGTAATTAAAGTTTTGGACTTCCCGGTTTTGGCGCATGTATCAATATTTTCTCTAATTGAAGTAGTTTTCTCATATTCTCATACCCAATTTATCCACTATCCTATCTCTAAAATACCTCATTCGGTATTCATTTTCATTCCTGTGTTGTGGTATTCATTTAAGATAACTTTCGAACCGGACTAATTGAAGTAGTAAAACTCGAAAAAATAGCACTTTTCGTTGACTGCGAGTGTCCGAAAGGTCTTACGGACGTATCAGCGTGTGATGTAACGCCTTACGGGCAAGCAGGGGCGCCAAAATCATCTACAAGCGTCTTGAAGACGCCATGCATGCTTTATACTCACACTGTCTCGAAAGGACTGCCGTACGATTGTTGGCCTAGTGACTGGTGACAACCTACTGGCATCACATGCGAGCTGGATGGGCCTAAGTAATGACGATAAATGCAGGAAGTGCAGGGAAGTAAACAGAAGAGAGGCGCTGGAACATCTCCTAAGCTTCTATTCACCATTATCTAAAACTCGTGTTGGATATCTAGATGCTTCGCAGTTCAGGAGACTACAAAAAGTATTAAAATTAGGCTCTAAAATTCCGCAAAAAGTTTTCTCAGTTCCGACGTTTTGCTTGACTAATATATAAGCTCAAATTAGACTGAACCGTCTTGGATATCTAGGAGCTTCGCAATTCATGGTACCTCCATTTGGTATTACTAAGCACCAAGAGATCTATGTATGTATGGTGTGATAGCCGATCAGTATAACCTAATCTAAACTACCTTCAAATTTCCATAGACATCTCCTCATAAAAATAACTAAGCGAAATGGAAAATGGCTTGCCGCGAACTGTGTCATAAATTACACCATTTATTTATCACATCAGCATAGTGCTCACAAAGTTATAAAAATACTTGCTAGCCAACTTAATTTAGAACTAACTACATAGTCCAAACAGTAATTCTTTCTTTTCACAACGAACACACATGTTGCCATTCATGTCCAGAGCCAATAATTATCCGAGCGACTTCCTTCAGAGTCGGAATGTCTCAACCTAAACTTATTTCATATATCAAAACCGGAAAGTGACAAGCGAAATAGTTAGAACGAACAGCGTGAGACGCAGCAATATAAAAGTAACAATTTAGTGAAAGACGGAAGTTCTGTGAGTGCGGTGCAAAGGGAGAAAGAGTGTGAGCGGGGCAAAGTGTGTGGTCAGTGTAAAAGTAAGAGAAAGTTAGAGGTTGAAGTGCTGTTTTAAAAATTCTGAAAGTATGTGTGACCTCAAAGGAAAAAGTCAAAGCCGGCTTTAAAAAAAAAGGCCAATTTCGTTCCAACGGGGTTTATGTAACCGGAATGGAGCTGGAGTTTTACGCGGCCAAGGTTTGGCAGCTTTCCCTCGAATTACTGGAGGCGGTGTCAGATTCATGTAACCGTTTCGGTCCTGAAGTTTTTTGCGGCCTGAGTTTAGCCGCATTCCTCCAAATTACTTCAGGCGATGTCGGATTTACGTAACCGGAACTGACCCGGAGTTTTAGGCGGCCAAGGCGATCGGGCCAATGCAGGCGATGTGGGATTTATGTAACTGGAATGGAGCCTAAGTTTTATGAGGCAAGGGTTAGCAGGATTCCTTCAAATTACTTCAGGAATGAATTTTCTCCTGCTATAACTGGTCTCCAATGCAGTTAACCCTCATTTCCGACGGGGTCGCATGCTTCATACTCTCTTCTTTTGCACGCCGCCGCGTCAAACTTCATAAAGTAAGCACACCGAAGCAACCAATCAAGCAGCCGGTGTATGCCAGCACTCCCGTACAGGCGAGTCCGTTAAGAATGGGCAATTATGCAATTTGATAATATTTCATTGTAAGCAATAAATATTAATTATTTTCGAGTTGTTACTTTGAGCAGGAGAGCAACACACAGCAGCGGAAATTGTGCGCTTTCAAGTGAGCAAAAGCGAACAAGGCCTGTGCAGTGAACGCTTGGCGAACCTGTCGTAAAGGGATGATGAAGCTCGTGGAACACTTGAAAGAAATTTATGAGATTTAGTCGAGAAGTGAAGTGAAATGAAATGAAATTTTACGTTGCCACAAAGCCGGCCGTGCGACGGCGGAGGTTTAAGTCGTGCACGTCGCGCCGACGTAGCAAATCGGTACAGGGAGTGTGTGTGCTAAACGCTGCGCTGTTGGTGACCATTTCCTTTGCATTCTGAGCTTGTGCGGCCAAGCCGGGTTAACACATTGTCCGGCCGCTTCAACGATTCGTTCGTCGGGCGCTCGGTTGCTCGGTCGCTTGCTTGACTGCTCGGTTTCGCTTGGCTGATTTGTTGGCGCGCTGCTCGCTTCCACATGCCATATTCGTTGGTTGGCTCCGTGGTCACTCAGTGTGTTATCGCCTACAATCACACACGCACACACAAATTTATTTCTATTGCATTGCAACATTTCCTGCGCCTGCAAATGTCTGCCTGGCTTTGATATAACCGAGGTCGAGTACTGTATAGCCGTTACTTTGTTTGTAATTGTATGCATGTGTGACGTTTGCTCGTTTTAAGGTTAACTTCGACGGAAGTTGCTGTCATATATCATAAACATCATATAAATATTTCTGTAATATTTATAACGCATACAAATGTTACACATGTAATCAGCACGAGACACGGAATGCGATAACGTTACATGCTTAGATATGTGTTAGCGCTTAGAGGCTTAGTGGAAGGCAGTATCCTAATACTGTGGCCTGGGAGAGATCTTTATTATAAAAAATAAAAGAATCGGTGGTTGGTGGCTTCGCCAATAAACAAGTTTTCATATAAGAACTTGATTTGGATTGCTCAATTTGTATGGCAGCTATATGCTATAGTTTTCCGATCTGAACAATTTCCACGGAGATTATAGCCATGCTGTGGCTAATATCTGATATCAAATTTCGTGGCAATGTCTTAACAAATAAAACACTTTTCCATACAAGGACTTGTGCTTTATCGTTCTGTTTATATGGCAGCTATATACTATAGCGGTCCGATCTGAATGATTTCCTCAGAGATTGTAACGTTGTATCTAAGAGTAATTCATGCAGAATTTTGTAATGTTATCTCGTAAAATAAAAAAGTTTTCCATACAAGGACTTGAGTTTTATCGTTCAGTTTGTATGGCAGCTAAATGTTATAGGGATCCGATCTGAACGATTTCTTCAGATAGTATGTCAATATCTCAGGCAATAACTCATACTAAATTTCTCAATGATATCTCGTCAAATAAAAAGGTTTTCATATAATAAATACAGTCCAAACGGTCAGTTTGTATGACAGCTATATGCTATAGTTGCCCGATATCAGCAGTTCCGAGATATAAGCAACTTTTCGGCAAGAAAAGAGTTTGTACAAAATTTCAATTAGATATCTCAAAAACTGTATGGCTAATTTGCGTATATAAATACGGACAGACAGAGGAACCTGGATAAGTTGACTGCAAAGCATTTATACATACATTTCCTACTGACCTTCTTAGCAATCTTAATATAAACTGTGAAGGGTATAAAAAATTCTAATATATTTGGTAGGCTCCAAAAGTTACCTTATGCTTTTTATTTATTCTCTCGTTTTTTTTTTTTTATTTCCAAAACACAAATAAACATAACGGTATTGCCTTGTGCGACAGCCCGCAACTGCCTTTTTGACCAAGTTAATTAACAAAGTTAATGCTAAAAAGCCGTAAACATGCCAAAGCGGGCCGTTTAAGCAGTTTACATTTTTGTTGCTTTTGAGTTTTGGCCCAGAGGTCAGTTGGTTGGCGGTAGTTAGTGTGGCACAGTTTGACGGAAATTGTGGAATTTCTAATAGATTTATTTGCTCGGTATTAAGGGCCAACATGTCAGCAGACTAATTAATGATATCGGGCCAAGTTTTTGTGAAAAAAAAAATACCAAACAAAAATAGGGTTTTCTGCTTCTTCTCCTTCTATTGATAGTAGACCAACTTAATTAATCATAATGATGTATGTTTGTATGTATTTTGGCGTATGCGTGTTTATTAAATTTTAGAAATTGAAAAGTAAATAAATTTGTAAACGCAAAGATTTAAGTGTTTTAATGCTGAGTGCCGAGCTGCTCCAAGAAGCTAGAAATAAGTCATAATTCATCTAAGAAAATGTAAGGTTAGGGATAAAATGACAATTATGTAATTTGAAAAGTCAGCAGATCCAATAAATTGACAGTTTGACATGATCAATCATCAGCTTCGATTTAATATTATTGTATTATTGTAGTAACATAAATAAGTTTCGATATATATATTTATCGGTTATCGATTAAAGGTATTTTTTTCGTTTTCGTAAGAATTTCGATATCATCAATCAGTCTTCATTTCTCGATGTAATATTACAGCAGTGACCTAAATTAATATATATATTTTTTTATCGGTTATCGATTGAAGGTGTATCTTATAGTTTTTATTAAAAACTCAATCAACAATCAATCAACATATCTCGTCATTATAGTAGTGTAGTAACATAAATTAGTATCGATATATATTTTTATCGGTTATCGGTTATAGGCCTATTATTTAAATTTTTGTGGGAATTTCGTAGAATTAGTATCTTCATATTTTGATACAATATTATTATAGTGTCCTAATTATTAAGCAGCGATATATATTTTTATCGGTTATCGATGGAATATTTGTTTTTTTGTTGTAAGTAATTCATTTTTGTCATATCATAATATATAGTAATATTGTCGTAAGCTAAATAAGTATCGATATATATTATCAGTTATCGACCTTATATACTTTATTTTGTACAAAGAAATTTGATAAAATATACAGAAAAAAAAAAATTGTAATAGAAACAGTTAATAAGAAATCGATAACACTTAATATAACAAAGTAAGGCAAAAATAGCTGAAAAACATGGTAAAAGGATTTAATAAAGAAATCAATAACATTTGATTTGATATCGATAAAGTCGGTGACTATATCGTTTCAGTCTATTATTAAAAGACCAAAAAGCTGAAAATTCTGATAACAGTTAATAAAAAAATCGATAACATTTAATTTCATGAAATATCGATCAGTCGATTAAAATTTCGTTATATTCGATTAGTATATCGATAAGTATAAGACCAAAAAGCTGAAAAATCTAACGGAAACAGTTCATAAAAAAATCGATAACATTTTATTAGGTGCAATATCGATATAGCCGATTACTATATACTATATAAGGTCAAGGTTTAAAATACCGACTAATATAAGGCACAAATAGCTGAAAAAAACGTAACATTTAAATTGATGAAATAGCGATAAATTCTATTGCAGTTTACAAAAAATAATAAAATTTTATTCCATGAAATATCGATATAATCGATTATTATATCGATATAAGGTAAAACTGCTGATTCCTATAGCTAATAAAAAAACCGATAATACCTCATTCGATAAAAATATCGATATACCCGATAAAAATCTCGTTATAGTCGATTAATGTATCGATATAGAATCAAAGTATCATGATTAAAACATTCAACGAAAAGTCGATAACATTTTATTTCATGAAATATCGATAAAGTCGATAAGTGAAAAAAGCTGAAAATATGATGATAGTAATGCGGAGCTGAAAATTTCTAACAACATTTATGTTTGTTGTTTCCATATTTATATATCCCCACCTAAGCACTTTCTGTACGAAATTTGTTAGTACTAAACCACAACAACCGTCACCGCTCACTAAGCACCCTCGCTGCTTCAACTCTAACGACCGGAGAGGAAAACCAAAAAATATTGTCTTACCAAGAAATAATGAAATTGTTGCTAGTTAACCACAAACGAAGTGCAAACTTCCGTTTCGCATAAAGCATCCGAGACACTCGCTCTGGCGCAACTACACTCAACACACACACACTTAAAGAATAAAGACACCAATGCTACTCACCTCACTCTCGGCGTTGCATTTGTAGCAGGCAAAGAATAGCAAAAGTGCAAAAGTGCCGTTGGCAACAAATCTATCAACTCAACAACTAAATCACCAGCGCAGCGCGAAGCGACAGGCAGCATGCCAGTGGGGAAGGAAGGAAGGAAACAGGATGGCAGTAAGTTCGAGCAGGAGCATTACTTCGGAAATTACATGGCAACATACTAAATACGAGCGCATAAAGGAATTAAAAGAAATGTTTGCACTTCGTTGCACTCGTTTGTGCCTGCCTGCCTTTGTGTGTGTGTCTGTGCCGTGTTGTTGTACAAAGTGTGTGGCATAAAGAATGACTTTATTATAGAATGTATTACAATTTATCTCGTTGGTTTTTAGGGGTGTGGTTGAAAAGAAATAATTGCATTGCAACAAAATGTAATGACTGACGTTGAAAGGATATGTGAAAGGGTGCTTCGTGCACGGCGGATATGCACACAGGATGCACAAGCTAACAATTTCATTTCCAAGCTAACTCACTTAGTTGTCTATTTAAGTTTGGGTATATAAGTGTAACCTTGGTCCGAATGATTGCAATAGGTTTACAGATATTAATAGAAAATAAGAATAAACGATAATTTCGGTTGCACCGAAGCTGTAATACCCTTCACATATACCAATGATTCCTTAAGATAACTTTATTTTAATCGGGCAGTTTGTATGGCAGCTCTATGCTATAGCGGTCCGATATGAACGATTTCTGCGGAGGTTCTACCGTTGCTTTGGACCATCAACCACGTCAAATTTCTTGAGAAAATCTCGTCAAATGAAAAAGTTTTCGATACAATTGCTTGATTGCAATTGTTCAGTTTGTATGGCAGCTCTATGCTATATTATCCCGATCTAAACAATTTTCACGCTGATTATTTGATGGTTTTCGGAAAAAGTCTATGCTGAATTATGTGAAGATATCTTGCCAATTAAAAAAGTTTTTCATACAAGAACTTAATTTTGAACGTTCAGCTTGTATGGCAACTATATGCTATAGCTTTCCGATTTCAACGGTTCAGCCTAATATTCAGCTTTTGGTAGAAAACACAACATGTACAAACTTTCATAACGATATCTCAGAAGCTGAGTGAATAGTTCGCGTATATACTAAGAGCCGACAGCCGGACATGGCGAAACCGGCGCAGCTCGTTAGACTGATCATGATATATATTCATTTATCATGCCTGTTGTTGTTGCTGTAACGGTTATCTAGTTCCCGTTAGGATGGTAATCCCGAGGTAGGCCTAGGAAACGTGCTGTTTCCGCGAGGTCGGACCATAGGGAGAGGGGTGTCAGATGTGTCTGCTAACCTTCATCATGCCCATGACAATGACTTCATTTGATGGACAGCAACTGCTGCATATTTCAACCTGAGGTCTTTGCTTTTGCGAGTGCTGTGAAGCTAGTCTCTAATGCATCAACAGGCAACCACATAGTCAACATGTACGTAGGCAGCCAAGCAGTAACCTCATATAGGATATCGGTTAGAAGTGTCTTGGGAAGCAGGGCAGCGGTAAAGAGTGTTGCCGGAAACAAGCGACTGTACTTATACTGGGATCCAGGTCGCAAAAGCAGCGAGGGCAATGAAATAGTTTACGTGATTGCCAAGAATGTAGTACTGCAAAAGTCATGTGTAAAATGGTAAATCGGAAGAACACAAAATTCCTATGGGCTTTAGATAGACGTCACAGTCTAGTGGCGACACACGCCCGCGAGATGGTGCTGTTTTATACTAGAAGAAAGCATCGAAAGCCGGAGTGCGCAACGCAAACACCGGATTAAGTATAACTTTATGGGAGAGAGAAAGACTTTAAGTCTCTTCTATCATACGGACTGACTAACGCCTAATATACTGTATATGTCGTACTTTTGTCATAATTGGAGCTGACGCTTCGATGACGGCTTTCCATTTACCAGAGGACTGACCGATTGTGAATACTGCAGAAAACATCTAGAGCAAGGTACCTGAGAAACAATGGAGCATATCTTGTGCATTTTTGTCTCATTGGCTAGACTACACTGTAAGCATCTGGGGTCTCCACGCTGTGATACACTATAAGAAGTGTCGATAGTGAGAGTCTGTTGAAATTCGCATTAAGCGCAGGTCTCCTAAAGAATGACTACTCCGCATAGACTTCCTAACTGAATTCCAACTGGTATCGCAAAGAACCAAACTGGTCTATTGGCATATTGTCCTAACTGACTAACCTCGCCTAAGCTATGCACTTGTATATTTCACTCTATGCGTCGCCGCTTTCTGCTCCGCCTGCAAATCGAGTTCAAATATATTTTGTCTCCAGTATACAATTAAATTTTCAATTTTCCGACCTTCATAAATATTAACGGTCCAACTGTTTTGTGGGTCGCTTATCAATTTAAAATTGTATGCATATTGTACCAGTTCCATTTTCGAAAAAATAATAATATATGCATACAAAAATAATAAAAAAATGTTCTCAATAAATTCCTTGCTTACGCCTATGCGATCCAGAAATTAATTCACTTTTTAATCTGCTACATGCAAATAAATACATAAGAGAGCTGAGAAAAAAGCAAACTTTCCAAAGAATTCATAGATTTTGCAGACACTTTGTTGCCAGCTGGGGACTAACTGTGGCCAAACTAATGACGGCATAGTGAAAGCACAAATCCAAATGAAAATAAAACAGAAACAACAAGACAAACCGAAAAAAATTTAAATTACCTAGAAAACCATTTGGGTAGGTAGTAGGAAATGTAAATTTATGATATATTACCACATTCACAACATTTGTTGCCAATTGCGACAAAAGCAACAAGAAACGGCGGCTCCCAACGGACTCGTTTTCAAGGCTGTAAAGTGTTGGTGGCGCAAAACAACAGCTGAGCTACTTTGTGACACACACACAGACATATTTGAATTTAAGCATGTGTTGTTGTAAGCGGCATTTGCCTGAAATCCTGGTGACACGGAAATGCCGCTCAAAGCAGCAAAAAAAAAAAAAATCTTAAAAAGAAGATATTAAAAGTAAGCAATGTACGCCATCTCGCCGACTGAGCCATCGAGTTCAACACGAAACGCCACACACAAGCGTAGTGAATGAAAATTTCAACAATAAATTTAGCATTTTTTGCTCACGGGCCGGCTTGAGCTCATAAAAGGAGAATGCCATCGAAAGCAGGATAGATTGCTTGCTGGCTGACCGGCTGACTACGCCTGGGCGCTTTAGTGTGGCGTTTAGTTTTTACGCTGTAACGCCCATGAAGCAGCCGGTATGGCTCACACATACATACACACACACACACGCACTGCGCTATCCTTGCGCTTCTCTTTCGCGTGCAAATTGCAGCTGTGTCGTTTGTCGCTGATTGCTTCTGCTCTTTCTTAGCCGCCACCGCCGCCGCTGCTGCTGCCACTTCAATTGTCTAAGAGCGCCGCAATTGCGTAGCTGCCTACTACTATGGGCACTTTCTTCAACCATTTTTACATCCTTCAGCTACACTTTGCTCACATTGTTGGTGCGCGCGGCTTTGGCGGCATCGTAGAAATGATAAAAAGTTTGCCGCTGCTTCCATTCCAACTTTCCACTTTCAAGTGTTGCTCACAATCACACACCACTTGACGCCCCTCATCTGTTGTTATGGGAGCTTTTGCGCGTTTTATTCTAATTTAAATAAAAATTCTGTTAAATTTTTAATAGAAACTCGTAAATTAGATGCTGCATTAAGAATTATATAACACCACGTGTACGTGAGGGTATGCAAATTGTACAGAGCGCAGAAATCTCCCGCATTGTTTAAAGCGAAATTCAAGCTGGTAGATATGGTGGAAATGTGTTGCATACTACTACAGTTTCGTTGTGCGCAAGTAGATGGCGCTTATGTGAGGTATATTTGTAAGGGCTGATTTTCTAAGAGAGAATTTCACAAATTTGGAAAAAAGCTAGGTTCTGCGTTCTAGTCCTTCCAGTTTTTCTTATCTTCTTCTTTATTGGCGTAGACACCAGATACGCGGTTGCCGAACTTACAACGACAGCGATAATTGTAGATTCCTAGTGTAGCCAGGTGCTTCTCCAACTGGTCCTTCCAACGGTGTGGAGATCTTTCTCATTCTCTGCATCCTCCGGCGAGTACTGTGTCGAATACTTTCAGAGCTGGAGTGTTTTCGTCCATTTGACAAACATTACCTAGCCAGCGTGGCCGCTGTATTTTAATTCGCTGAACTATGTCAATGGCATCGTATATCTCGCACAGCTCATCGTTCCATCACTCCGGTATTCGCCGTTGCCAATGCGCCAAGGTCCATATGTAAATCTCGGCAGCTTGATTTTTTTTCTCTAACAATAGATAGAAGAAGTCGTACGATAGGGAGTTGCCTTGTCCGAAACCTCGTTGGTATCGAAGGACCCGATAGAACTATATGATCGCATAAGGAGTCTCTTGGTAGTTGGCACTGATTGTTAGGTACCCTTTTTGTGCATTGCGTGGAGAATACTTAAATTGTAATCGTTGGGTATGCTTTCATCCGATCATATTTTACAAGAAACTGTTGCATGCTCGTTATAAGTCCTTTGCCGCCGTATTTGAATAGCTCGGCCGGCAATCCATCGGCCCCGCTGTTTGTTTTGCTCTTCAGACGGGTAATTGCTTTTCAAACTTCTTCATGATAAGGCAATAGAAGGTCCGCTCTATCCTTATCGCTTGGAGAATCGGTATCACCGTCTTCTGTTGTAAAGTTTTCACTGCTATTCAACAGTTTGGAGAAGTGTTGCTTTCCTAATTTCAGTCTCTCTTGTACGGTTCTTCAAGAGTAGGTTCTGGTCTTGAAACCTTTTGTTATTCGACACATCTTTTCATGGAATTTTCAAGTCATACCTTTGTGGGCCAGAGTGTCTAGCTTGGGTTAGATTAGGTTAAGTAAATGGGCTGATTTTTCTTGAAGTCACGAATACTCTAACTTTAATAGCTGGAGAAGCTCTTCTGTTGTGATACCCATAATTCCTTGGTATGGATCAAAAATACCGTCGCACATCGGCAAAACGCCTAGAGCCCACCACAAATTTATTGAGGCGGCTATTATCAATTTCATCCAGTTCGACAGATTCGCAAACAGTACCGCAACTGAGGTGTATGGCAAAAGCTGGACAGGGGAGAAGAAAATATTTAGCTGTTTCCCCCTCATCTTTCTCATTTCAACTTTAACAAGTTGCGTCCTTTAAAATATTTAGCGTCACCGCATGAAAGCCAATGTGATAGTCTCCAGTTAGGACGCCTATCACTAGATCTTTTATGTTCCACTTTGAGTAATGATGTTTACGAAACCCCAAAAGTGGGCTATGTATTCTTTGACTACCTACGAACTCAATGTCAATGAGTTCAAGGCTTGTATAGGAGGTCTGCTGCCCCTAAAAGAAGCCGCACCTCGGAGAAGTACACATGTTGCTATCTTCATGGCTGCTACTTTTAATAGCAATACACTGCAGTATCTAGCTATCTGAAACATGGACTGGTTGAGAGCTCCCCACAGAGGACTTTCCTTCGAACCTATCCCTTGCGCTTTTACCCCTCCGTGAAAAGGCTCACTGCGGCTCTTCTCCACATATGCAAGGAAGGAATGAGCGCGAAGTAAATAAGGGATGCGGTAGTAAATAAGCCACTACTGTGGTAAGAAATTACAAGTGATTACCTGGGTCTGAATACGAATTAGAGTCTAATTCGAAAATATAACATAATTCTGGTTTTCTACCAGAGCTTCTGTACGTTTCGATATGCAGTTGATCCTATTCAATATTTCCAAAATTAGCAACCCTAATCTAAAAGGACCAAACCAACTTTGGAGAACAGGGAATCCTTTAGACAAGTCCACTTTGGGTTCGGGATCCACTTCGGGTTTGGGTTATATTTGACGTGGTTTGACACTTCTATAACAAATTTTCGTAATTTCGATATGGAAATTGAAGATTGTACAAGTGTAATTTGAACCTAACATTTACTGGGAGCTCATACTCCGACAAGTTGGAAGTCAGCTCAGTTTTAAAACACTAACATATTAAGATTTATTTTAAGACATTCAAGCAGTTACTGAGACATTCCACCATCAAGATAATTGGCCGCAGAATCCGGGTTGGTAATTTTAAGAACTTGTGTTCAGCATTAACCACTTAAAAATCTTAAGCTGAGCCATGACTGTCATGCCTCATTTTTGGTACAGAGCCCAACACGAAGTTGCAGCACTAAAACGAAAGAGAGAAGTGCGCCTTTGGCGCAGAATAGTTCAAAAACGCAATAGACATTACAATATTAGTCATGTAAAATTGCCTCCAAACCTAGCTGCTTTGGTATATGGGTCGAGTCTTAACGTCATAACATACTTATGTAAACTGAGTTTTCACTGTAATTTGTATGGAAACGTTTCGAACTTTGAACTCTATCAAAAGCCCATATTTCGCATGGAGTGTCTAATAATCCAGTAGGTGCACCAACGGTGTATTATTACCGCCAGCCTACAATATATCAAACACATGTGGAAGCTCTAATTGTATATATTGTGTGTAGTCATTCGCAGTTGGAGCTACGAATTTGAACTGTTGCTTATTGCGCTGAGTTGCGTTGAGCTTGGGAAATAAGTGCTGCTTAGGTTTGCCGGCAGGAAAAGGAGTAGCACAATAATTACAAGCCATGTCCATGTGCTAGGCTAAGTCAAGACGAAACGCGACGCAACGGGCTCAGCTGGGGCGAGCAATCAGCAACGCAGGCAGGCAAGCAAGCAGTCATTTCGATTCGGACGGTGAGACAGTCGACATGCGGACTGGCTTGCAAGGGAAATGCAAAACCCATCATTACAGTAGTCACTCCAGCGGAAGTGATGGTATGGCAGCGCACAAGTAATGGAGCTGAGTCGTACGGAAATGGTAGACGGTGGCGACGGTGACGGCGTTGAGGGCAGCATAATGAAAACGAGTTGAGACCATTTAACAAATACAATTCCCACTTGGGCAGCTACAGAAATCATAGCACACAAATGATGATTGCAGTAACAGCTGACGACATCAGTAGGGGCGACGCTAACGAGTACTGTGAGTCAACGCCGTAGCTTTATTGCAACACTGACTGGCGATTACCAACAGCGATACATATATGCATCGCACACAGACAAACGGCAATCAACACAGAAATGTAATAATTTTGCATATCGACGGAAAGTGCGCAAAAGAAACGCTTGCAGGCAGCGGGTGCGTAGCGTGAGCGGTTGAGCGGATAAACCGGCAACGGCGGCATGACAACTTACTACACTGCCGCGCTGACAGCGCACGGAAACGGAGTCCATGTTGGGTGGCAGAGGAGCTACACTCAAAGGCGACGTTAGTTGAAAGGGTCCGCCGCCCTACGATAGGGAAAAAATCTAAGGAAATATAGTTGGCAGTGCGTTGACAGGCATAAGTCAACAACTCGGTACTTCCACTTAAATGGCAGCAACAAAATTATACACCAACAATGGCAGTAGTAGTGGCAGCGACAGCGTAGCTGTGACTTTGTGAAACTAAAGTGCGCCAATTATGATGTAAAATACAGCAACTGTTGCAAAAAAGCAAAGGCATCTCACGAAACAAAGGCTTAACGCAGCTGTGAACGGAGGGTGCGCACGGCAGCGGGTTGAACAACGTAATGGGGTCCGTACTGTAAAGGGTGTCGCCTGTTTGTAACGCACACGACCAGCATACCAAATGACCGAAGTCACACACAACAACAGCTCTACGGACGGCATTGAGCGGGGCAGGATTTTTGTGGGACCATTTTTTTTTGTTTTTTTTTTTTTTGTTTTTTAGATTTCTTTTCGCTCTTTTGTCTTTAGTAAATCCTCTTTTGTTACACAACTTTTGCTTTTGTTTATTTTATTGCCGCCTGTGTGTGTGCGTGGCTCATGTCGTCGTCCGGACTGGCATTACGCACGCATCATTAGACGCCTTTGCGTGTGTGTAGTTTAGCTGATAGAGCTCCGTAGTGTCACTGAAAAGGGTTCAGCGTGCGTCGCTGGCAACGGGAGCAGAGAGCGGAAAACTTTGTATTCCTTTAGCAACCAACTCGAGCTCGGCTATTGTTTTTGTAACCCGCCTTGGGTTTTGCTATGCGTTTCGCCTCGTTCAAGGTATCTTTTGTTTTTATATATTTTTTCGTGTTTTCTTTTTTTCTAGCGTTCACGCATTGTGCTTTGCGAAGCCTCGGCTTTCTGCTATTGCAATTTGTTAATGCATAGAGACAACCGTGACTATTCTTGCAAGCAAAATTCCTTACATACCATACAGATATGTAGGTATGTATGTGTTGGGTGGTTATGAGTTGAACTTTAACGGAAGTGACTCCAGTAATCAGTGGATTAAATTTGGAATGACGGACAATTTTTCTTTTTAGAAAATTTACTGGTTTGCGTATAAGATATGGTTGTTATGTGGATATCAAAATAGCCACAAGAAAATGGAAGTAAGCAAGTATACTTAGGTAAAATCCCCTGAGATATTATAGGGATGGGGCACAATAGACCTAAGGTCGCGGTGCAATCCTAGTCTATGTATCCATTATAGATATGCAAGCTTACGGCATCTTCATTCCGGCTTAATTTTCACTAAGGCCCTAGGCGAAGACACACCACTGATACTTCTTCCAAGGGACGACGCCACGAAGAAGGTTAACTTTACAAAGAAGTTCAGAGTTACTCTCGGCAGTAAGGCAGCGTGGTACGAGCCCACGCTCGACATGCTACGAAAGGCAGCTCAATTCAGTGGTACACTGACGACTCGCAAATACCGCAAGGCATTGGAGCATCCATACCAATGGAACGTTTTCCGAGCATCTTTCAAGCAGACGTTTTTGCTATCATTGTATTGCAACCAGCGTAACGCTATACTTAGCGATAGTCAAGCGGCACTAAAGACGATCTCATTGTATGACGTTAAGTCGCTTTTAGTGCTATGTGCAACCGAGTACAATTAAACTTGGTGCCGTGGCATAAAGTGGGCTGTTCACCGAACTAGCCCGCTCTGCGACAGCGTCCAGCATGATGGATGCTGCACACAGATAATATAAATGCAACATGCCAAACTACTGCTGAGTGGGTACAACCTTGCAACTCCTTGTCGCGGCTATACAGGGCACTGTAGGCTCAGGAAGCACTTGTTCAACATAGGCATAGTCTCTTGGGCAAACTGCTGGTGCTGCGATATGGGAAAGGAAACTCCAGAATACCGGATTCTCAATTAGCCATCCAGAAGCAGGCTCAAGAATCTAGGTGCCATCTACGTGGACATGATCACATCACCTCAGTCTAGCACAGCGGGCTTCTGGTACTGTAACATACGTGATGTAAGGCAAGGTAAAAAAGTCGCAGTGTAAACACTTTGAAGCGAACATGGGAGACCCTATAAAATATATGGTATATATGTATGTATAAAAAATATCTTCATGTCAAGCTGAGTCTTTTTGGCTACATACGTTTGTCTTTATATATACATATGTACGTGATCAGGTCCCTCAGTTTTTGAGTTATTAGTCCGAAAATTTGTATATATTATTTTGCTTCCAAGAAACTGCTTCTTTGGCGGAACCGTTGATATCGCGCTACTACGGCATATAGCTGCCATACAAACTGAACGATCAAAATCACGTTCTTGTATGGAGACTTATTTGTGAAGGGTGTCATGTAAATATTTAGTCATTCCTAAGACGTTTTATATCTTCTGGTTTTGTGATCTATTTTGAATAGCTTAAAACCAAAGCGGTGTTTATAATGCCAGCCATTGTAATGACTATCATTGTAGCTCTCCTCTCTTTAACTTTCTTAAAAAAAAAAAAAAAATACTTTCAAATATCGCTTCTTATAAAGGCCACGTCCGTCGTTCAGTTAAACAGCGTACTTTGTGCGCACTGAAAATCGCCAGCTATTTGCAAATATTAAGCCTTCATCAGCAGTATGTTTAGCATTTGAAATACCGTTTCTTTTCCATTTATATTAGTTGTTACAGTTTAGATACACATCATGTAAACACTATAAATTTGGCGCTCGCAACTCCGCTGCCCTCTCCTACTGGTGTTAAGTTTCTGTTATTGCATGCAAGTATTTGCTTTGAATTATAATACCAAATGCTTGCTATATTTGTCTAAGCTACGAAATGACTGAACATTTGCATTCTGATTATACTTTCGGACTGTGAAATGGTCCACATTGAGCACGTTTCACTTTGCACTTTTTAGCAATTTTCAGGGACTAAACAAGCTGCTGCGGCGTGCTGGTTCGATAGGCGAAGCGTTGGCTGCTTGGGTTTTATGCGATAAAAGCAATAGTCATCTAGCAAGAAAGGGTGCGTGTTAAGAGCGAAAAAACTTGAAGTATACAGTACAAATTATGGAGAGAATATATAAGTCAATGCTGCTTTGGAAGCTTTGAAAAAGGAAGGAAAAAAGTAAGAGGTACTTTATTTATTTTGTTTTATTTAATCATGATGTTGGCTACCCTGTAAGTACAACATCCATTGCTGTGTTCAAACTTATGCTCTACATATATAAAATGAGAGAAGTATGCGTAAGCTGCATACATGAATATTTAAAAGACATGTGAACCGTAAAAGGTGTGAGTTTGATAAGCTAATTATAAAAAGGACTTTTTGGCTCTAGAGCCATAATTTTGTGGCTTCTGAATCACTTCATACCTGTAAGACTACCTGTAGTAAGTCTAAATGGAGTTAACATACAGGAGCCTTAGAGCAAACTCTTTAGGAAATTGTCCAATAAGATGGTAGGCGCCAAAAATAACCTTAATTTTTATAGACATCGTGTTGTCGCTCTTGTTTGGTTTCAACTTTATGACTGCTGACAAATCTCATACCTTTAAGAGCTGAGAACCTGAAGCTCAGAGGCATACGTTTGGGGCCACTGAATCAACGCATATCTTCAGTAAGTCTAGGTGGAAGCGTCGTACGGCAGTATTGGAACAAGCTCTTCAGGAAACCATACAATAAGATGGAAGGTTCCAAAACTAACCTTAAGTACGATAGACGTTGTGCTCGAGAGTCTAAATGTTATCTCAAGTTCGATAAACGTTTTGTAGGAGAGTGAAACGCAAGGATCACAAGTCTCAAATTGAAAATGTGATTGACTTTGATTCGGCTCCAAGTGCACAGTTTCTGGCGCAGCTCATACCACTAAAATGACTTTAAAAAAGTTTCGATAGAGGCGTTGTACAAGAGTTTTGGAACAAGCTCTTCAGCAAAGCTTCCAATAAGCTGGTAGGCACCAAAAATAACCTTATGTTCGATAGGCGTGTTGTTGTCGCTCTGGTTCTGTTCATTCCTAGCGCACGGCATTTCGACCATGTTTTTTTCCATGCGGGCTTTTTAATATAGTTCACAATTTACTTGGCTTGAAATTTCAAATGCTCAATGCAGCGTCGGCACTTCAAGTCACTGATTTGCTCGAAGAACCATTCGAACATACACACACATCTATATATGCACAGCTATCACTATTTATGAAGTCCATTTCTTTGGTCCATTCGTTCGTTTATTTGTTCGTCACTCAATTCTGTAGTTTTGTACTTTTATTCTTTACGGTTTGAGGGTTAGAAACAAAAGCCACACTCAAATCGCTGCTCATTCCAAGGCAACGGCATCGTAAATGCCGGTAAAAAGGTTACTGCCACCATAAGGAATACAATACTTGCTTACTGACTCGCTTGTTATGCTACGAGCTTATACAAACCAACACACAAAACATGTAACTGAGCTGTTCAGCAACAGCCGCACCTTCGCCTGTGTCTTCGTCTTGAACTTCAGCTGCTGTTGCTGCTGCTTTCAGTTTCTCCGCTTTTCCTTTGGTTACTTATGCTGCGTAGAATTTCTTACTATTGACCATTTATGTGTTGTTGGTTTGCATTACTATATACCCTGCACGAATTTGCCGCGGATCTTGCAACTTCTAGCAGGAAACGAGCTTAGTCGATTTAGTTAGGTCCGTTTGTCTCTCATTTTTTGTGCTATTGACCCGAAATTTTGCATACGTCCTTTTATCTATAAGCAGCCACGTATTTGTCGGACCCACCGATATCTGATGATTATAGCATATAGCTGCCATACAAATTGAACGATCAAAATCAAGTCCTTCCATGGAAAACTTTTTTATTTGATGAGGTATCTTCGCTAAATTAGGCAGGGATTACTGTTTGAGACTAAGTTATAACCTTTTAAGAACTCGTGCAGATCGGTCTACTATAGCATATAGCAGTCATACAAACTAACCGATAAAATTCGATTTATTGTATGAAAAACTTTTTTATTTTACGAGATATCTTCACGAAATTTAGCAGGAATTATTGTTTGAGACTATGTTTTAATCTGCTAAGAAATCGTTCAGATCGGACTACTATAGCATATAGCTGTCATACAAATGAACCGATCAGCATCAAGTACTTGTAGGAAATATTTTGTATTTGTGTAGGGTATTATAGCTGCGGTGCAATTGAAGTTAAAACACTTTTCTTATTTTATTATTGTTGTTGTTGTTAGGATTGCTTGCCACTATTGATAAGAACAATGGGATCCATTGTGCCCATATTGCAGAAGATCGCAGTCACTTTTTCGATTGGATGGGCACTTGCCCGCAGTGAATGCAGAGTATGAGACGGGGGGAGAGAGGTGTAGCGCTAGTGTTTGCGTGTGTTTGTTTATCTTGCTTTCAACAACAGCTTCGTACGCAGCAGTGTTTGTATGCAGAATGCTTGGAAATTTATGGACGTACTTAAAGCGATAATAACAACAATAGCAACAAGCAAATGTAACAAGAACACTGCCCTACTGATACAATGGGGGCGAAACTTAAGTTGAAAAGTCACTCATTCATTCCGGCATTCATTGAGTCCAGTTGGTGCACCGCTGTTTGAATGCTCCACCGACTGGAAAACCATAAAGTTAAGCCAAAGAAAATGGTATGCTTTATAACCAACACACATATAATACATATATATAGTATATATTACACCGAGTATGTGTGTGCTTGTGCGTAGACTGTCTACGGCAGCGTAACTCTGCTGGCTGCGTGCACCCTCCGCTATTTAATCGCCTTGCATAAGCTCTTGCTATTTGAAAGTAATACTTCAGCGGAAATTTGTAGTTGAAATACGCAACAGTTTTGTGATTTTTATACGCTGGCAACATGTTGCTAGAGGGTATAATGGTTTACTTTATGAGACTTTAAAATCCCACTTTTTATGTACCCAATACTATATTTATTTTAAAAAATTTTTTAGTTACATGTTGTTCTACTGTCATATAAAGCTGATCTCTTTTGATCTCTTAACACTTCTTTATCCTAAATCCGCCCTCTCAACAAAACTTCCAACACCCTTGCACGTACATATGTATGTAAGTTCATTTTAATTTTTTGCATTAGTTCATTTTCGCTTACTTAACACTCTTTATCTGTTATGCGCTCTTACATCTAACAGTGATACCTGCATATCAATGCTGCTCAAGGCAATTGCATACACACACTCATACATTCCTATATGCGTGACAAAGGCTGTGTGCTCAGCAGGAGAAATAGCCGCGTGCTCATCATTGAGAAATGGTAATGAGTGACGGTATGCTTGTTTGCATTGTTGTTGCAAATATTTTAATGTTCGAAGTTGACCTTCAAAACATTGTGCATGTAATCTTAATAGTTAATGAGAGATTTGAGAAGAGTTTCGAATTTTCTAGAATCGTGGAATGCGAAATTAAGGAGAAATCAGCTGAATTATTCCAATTAGAATATTTGGTTAAAAGTGTTAATGAGAGTGAGTAGACGTAATTCCCAACTGTTGGTGCGAATATTTGTTAAAATTAGTGAAAAGTATTTGTTTCAAGTGTTAACTTGTGTTTTTATTTAGTTTAAAGTTAAAATCGTTAATAAATGCGAAAAAGTAGTGTCGTTAAAGTCATAGTGCGTCAAATTCCTCGAAATTACGGGTGTCTATACTGTGCAAATTTCTTAAGTGCGTGATCGGGTTGGTTCGTGGGGGTGTATAAGCGTGTATATACGAATGTACGTCGCGTGTGTCGGTTATTATATGCTACAGTGTTGTTATAAAAAATAGCGCCTAGAGTAATATTGCCAAGGCAAGTTTAAAAGGTTTAAAAAGGTGAGTTTGTAACCAAATTATTTGAAATTTTTATATATACATATATTATTTATCTCTGTATTATAATTTATATATGTTTATAATACATTTCTGTCTGTATGTATGTACATAGGAACGGTTAAATTTTTTTTACTAAAAAATCGCGTAATGTAAGACCTGTCTCTTATACACATCTAGATGTGTATAAGAGACAGTTATTTATCTCTGTATTATAATTTATATATGTTTATAATACATTTCTGTCTGTATGTATGTACATAGGAACGGTTAAATTTTTTTTACTAAAAAATCGCGTAATGTAAGAGATTTTCTAAAAGTTATCATAACAATTTAGCCATAAAAACCATGGATCTAAAACCGGATTTCTGGCAGCGATTTATAAGGCGAAGTTGTTTTTAGGTATTATGGTCAGGTTTTGTGGATGTCCAAATGATATTTAATACTTTCTGCTGAAAACTTGCCCTTGAACCCATATAACTAACAAGTCTTATGCAACTGGTGTATGTATATTATACCGGCTTTAACGCTTGCAAATTGCATAGTATGAAATGTTCGGTTATACGCGAACTTAGCCCTTTCTTACTTGCCCATTTAGCAATCGTCGATATGAATGCCAATCTGCAAGTCAGTCATTCAAGTTAACGCCTGACGTGCCACACAGCCACACACACGCACAAAGCGACATAACAAACTGAAGCAGCATAAGGGGCCTGCGTGTAGTTGGCCGGGGTTGCGTTATTACCCGCTTGCTGCCTGCTAATCAATCAAAGGGCGTGATGTACCCACTCGTAGGGCGTACAACTCGTTAGCATATCTAACATCATTACTTGCCATACATACATACATACATATACCAAAGGGAAAAGGGTGATTTCCAATGAAATGATTTTTAAACTTAAAATCATCAGAGCTTTTGTTGCCTGCTTAATGTAGCGGAAAATATTGCAAATTTCGGTTTATAGTATTCACTTATTTATGTGCGCATTACCACATCCATATGGACAGACATAAGCGTTTGAGTGTTTGATAAATGTTTGGTGTTTAAAGTTTCGTAACTCGGTGATATTATTGACACTAACGAATAAATTTTAATACTGCTTTAAAGTAGTGCTAATTTAGATATATGTACATGCGGTAAAGTATCTATATATGCAAAACAGTAATCCGTGGTAAATTTAAAGAAGATATATCGTCAAATACAAAAGTTTTCCATACAATTACTTGTATTTCGTCGTTCAGTTTGTATGGCAGCTATATGCTATAGTGCTCCGATTTATATGGTTCTTACAAATAAGCAGATTCTTGGGGAAAAAGTAGCGTGTGGAAAACTACGGATCGATAGCTTAAAAACTGAGGGACTAGTTCGCATTCTGAAGATTTAATCAAAGGAAGTATCTAGCTTTCTATAGATGTCCTGAGAAGATTTTTCATTTCTTTGTAGCGTGTATAAATAAATGACAATACAAAAGTCTTTATATTTTTATAAAAACGGGTTTAAGAGACCAGAGAGAGGTGCACATTACACACTATGCTACTTTTTATGAAAAATTTGTTAAAGGTTTCTTGGCGCTCTATCTAGCCAGTATTGTTTTTCATGTTGTCTCGCATGTCTGAGCATAAAAAACAACTTTTTTTGTTTATCCGTCCGATGTAAGAGTTATACAAACACGATGTACATATAACAGCATACTTATTATTCGTATGGACATTGCCAAGATCGTACAACTTTGTAGATCTTCTAAAGCCGATAGTCAATCTAATATGTTAAGGGTGGACAGTATCACAACATGCGACGGAGTATAACTCTACTAAGGTGTAAAAACATAGCAATAACTGATTAAGGACGCTTTTTCTGGCATCATCTTTTCTTGCAACAGCTGTAGTTCATTCCATTCATTCCGTCTATAAACAGAGTTTCTACTTTCCGTCCTAGAAAGTAGATATTATCAACGTACATTAAGAAACAACTCAATTAATTTGAAATGTTGAACAATTTATATCCGATTTTCTGCCTGAAATAATTGAATAGCACACTGCAACCCTTTTCATACATTTTGATAATATTTTTCGAACATTTTATAGGGTTCTAGCTCGTAAATGTCAAATCAGCATGACTCAATTCAAATACTACCGAAAGAGTTGAGTAAAAAAGTTATCTCGATAAAAGAAACGAGTTTTTACTGCGTAGAAGAATTAATTTTATAGCAATTTTTGTTGTTGTTTTTAAGCATTTCAGCATATAGGTCGCAATTATATAGCACACATAAACCCATATACCCCACATACATACATACATATATACATATGTATGTTAATCTCGGCAACTTTTTTGGGGTGTAAAAAGCTAGCGAATTGCATGAATTGACAAAAGTAAAGTCGTAAAATTGTGGAACAGTGCTAAATAAGTGTTTCGGTGAGGCTTTCAAAGGCCATTGGGAAATCAGCGGAAAGCGCTTCATGACCACTGCTTTACAGTTGTAGCGCGCCGCTAACGTTTATGTCACCAAATGGTTGTCAGCGTAATTTAATGGCGCTGGAATTAGGATATTTAGCATGCCATCATGCACACATACACACACCTCTATTGAGAAACAGCGGCGCAGTTAAAGGACAGAATGACTGCGACAGTGAAATAAAAAAATAATACATCATAAAAGTGATATTTGATTACAACAAAGCGGAAGGGAAACGTAAAAAATGCAAATAAATAAAACGGGAAACAGCGACAGCTGGGAGGCAGCAGCAGGAGGAGGAGGCAAAAAAAAAAAAAACAATAAAAAAAAAGTTAATACCCTTCACAAGTAAAGGAATTTTCGAATAAAAATTTTAATTTAATCGTGCAGTTTGCTTGGTTGCTAGGTATATGCTATAGTGACCCAATCCGAGTAATTTCCACATACATATATTATAGCTTTGCTTTGGATAATCAGCTGTACCAAACTTGGTAACGATAGCTTATCAAATAAAAAAGTTTTTCATACAACAACTAAATTTTCATAGTTCATAGTGGTAGTAATTTACAGAGTTTGTACGGCAGCTATATGTTATAGAGATCCGATCTGTAAAAATTCTTTGGAGATTATAGTGTTTTCTTAAGTAATAATCTGTGTTCAATGGAGTGACGATATCTCTGAAAATTAAGCAGTTTGCCATGCAAGGACTTGAGTTTGATAGGCCATTTTGTATGGCAGTTATATGTTATTGTGGTGTAATCTAAAAGATTTCTTCAGATATCATGCCGCTGCCTAAGACAATAGTTCGTGCTAAATTTCGTAAAAATAGCTTTTCAAATAAAAAAGTTTTCCATACAAGGACTTGAGTTCAATCACTCAGTTTGTATGGTAGCTATATGTTTTAGTGATCCGATATCGGCGATTCCTACAAATGTGCGATCTCTTAGGGCGAAAAGAATATGTGTGAAGTTTCAGAGCATGTTCTCAGAAACCGAAGGACTTGTTTAGGTATATACAAATGGACATGTCTAAATCAACACAGCTTGTCGTGCAAACCATATAGATATATATACCCCACAGGATCTCCTTTTTTTCTGCTGGGTATTAAAAACTTCGTGGCAACTAAATATATCCTATTTAGGCTATAAAACTAAAACAAAAGCAAGAATGCTTAAGCCATCGCCAGCGGCATGAAAAGCTGTAAAAGACAAAATAACTTAAACGATTTCAATAATAACAAAAAAACTACAACAGCAACAACATTTTAAGAACAAGCATAACCGTTAACGCCCGCAGCGTTGATACGCTCTCCATGCCCACTTCACTTTCGTGCGACGCGCACGAATTCAATTGACAACCAGAGCAGTTCGACAGTGCCATTCTTGTTGCTGTTCGTTGCGAGGGCCAGCAATTCTTTTGTATCAATTTACAGCAGTTATTTTGTTTTTTTTTGCAAAAGTTTTCATATGAGCTTTAAATGATTTTAAAAGTGTTTGCTACTTCGCCGTTAAGCTCAGTTATAAAAAAAGTCGTAAAAGAGTTATGTAGTCCCAAAACTTGTATATGTAAATTTGGCATTTTATCGCTTTATTTCTTCGGACTATTGTAAACGCAATGGAAGTGAAGGATTATAGCGTTTTTATAACGTTTTCTTTTCATTATGAGAATGTTACCATTTGGAAGAATATGCAAATACATAGTATATGCTTAGCATAAATCATCATGAAAGAAGCTGAGGAGTTGGAGCAAAAAGGTTTGAGATCAGCATCAGCAATGTTGACTGTGAGTGTAAAAGTGTCATATTATTAAATCAAATATGTGATAGAATGACACACTACAGTTTGCTTTGTTAGATGCAGTCTAAATGTCTGTCGACGTTTTGGCTGCGCGCCGAAATGTAGGCAACGCTTGTTGCCAGTGAGCTATATTTATCATACATACAAATATTTTTATACAATTTCAAAAATGTATTCCAAATAATTTCGTTTTGAAGACTTTTTTGTTATATTTTGACCTCCACGCTGCCTGAAGTGTTATTGTATTGCAGACTTGGTCTTTACATTTGATGATTTCCGCTGTCTCGAAGTAGCTGTTCGTTGCGGCATTATTTTCCTGCATATGACATAGGCTAACCAGAACTTTCGTTGAATTTTTATGCGCTTAACTATATCCATGTCGGTGGACAGCTCATACAGTTCGTGGTTCCATCTTCTTCGATATTCAGCGCTTAGCTGCAATTTCTAACTCTAAATCACAGTATGAACCCAGTTTTTAGCTCGAAAACATCTTCCCGCATTTCAGTGTTGTAAAATATTATTTCAGAATATTTTTGGAAATTGTTTAAATATTATTGTAGCAAATCAATATAGTCAAAAAATTAATTCAAACGATCTAAAATAACGTTATTAAATAATACCAAATCAATCTATTAGCAAATTTTATGAAAATTTTATTAAAACACCTAAATGTGTGCTTCAAATATTGTGATATTTTGACAAAACGCCTAACTGTATGCTTCACATTTCTATTTTTATTAAAACTGTGTGTTTTATTTGTTCTTCAGTACTTAATATATCCAATTAATTATTTTTAATTTCTGTAATTGCAGGTACTGTTCTGTTGTAATGATAATAATTATACGCAAACCTCGATTAAGACAATTCCATACCGCATTCGTCACAGTTCTCAGGTATGAATAAATCTATAAAATTTTTCATGGAAAGCATCAAAGCATCTTAAAGTCCAGTGGTCGTCGGGGGGTTTTGTTGTTCTCAAACCGCCTTAGAGCTGTTTCCACCTCGTCTTGTTCGAGACGACAATGTTGTCACGGTAGATTATTTTTTATGTTTTTTTTTTTTCATTGTATAAAGAATCGCTATAAGCTCCCTAATAATTATTCTGATCGGATTACTAAAGCATATATGTAGTTGCCATACAAATTGACCGAACGAGATCAAGATAAAGAACCTTTAATACTATCTTCACAAGGTTATTACCCATCGGATAGAATCAAATACTTAGCCGACTGGATTATTCAATAAATCCCATTAATGCAATTTGGTAGATACACAAAAACCGTCGAAAATTTGTTTATGAAAGTCACCATTGACTTGCTGCTATATTGAAGCGACTTCATTCGTATTTCTTCGCAGTCGAAATTCCAACTTTTTTCAGCTTTCTAACGATCTCAAGTCCAGTGGTACATGCTTATACGCTTGGCCATCAATTATTGTCATCTATGACTGCCATATGCAAATTCGTCGGTGGACACTAACTTGCAGCGACACTCATATATGCAACTGCCAAATCAATTTACACCAACAGAAGTGGCCAATAATATTTATGCAAATTGAAAAAACGAACGAACGAGAGCCGCAACGTGTGCACCGAAAGGCGAGCAAAAAAGCAGAAGCTAGCAAGGGATTGGACAACGGACAGTGCAGTGCAGTGCCATTACGGGCAACTTGCTGCCATAATGGCCAACTTGGACAATTGGTAATACAATTACGATAGCTGACTGACTGGCTGGGCAATAGGAGTGCTGCAGAAGCGACACACATACACATAGGCACATATACTTAGAGTTGGCAGTCGCCAGTGGTCGAACGCCATCCGATAGTCCGCAGTAGTCGGTCGTCAACAGCAGTGGTCGAACGCCATCCGACAGTCCGCAGTGACCACTGCAGCGCTTGCAACATAACCAGTTGCCTGTTGAAATGGCCTTTTTTAAGCTTTTCAAAGGCTTTGGCCACAGCGTGTTGCCACATATTGTAAATGTAATTGCATGTGACATAAGAAAAGTAGAAATTGCTTTTGCATTTCACCGTAGCGCCAGCACACAGCTCCCAGTTCTAGTCAGCACTGTCAGCTTAGTTTAGTTACGCTGTTGTTGTTGTCACTTTTGTTTTTGCGAAATTTTCAATTTGCCTCAATTTTGATTGTATCATTTGTGGCGCTTATTTGTTTTCCTCGCTTTGCGCTCTCTCTCCCTCTCTGTGCCGCTTATTGCACTTTCATAGTTTTCCGACACTTGCTGGCGCAAAACTTGCCACTCGCAGGTCGGCACTTTGCTCCCCACGGAGTTTATCACAAGCAATGCTTCCGTTTGCGCCATTATTGACGTTCTTATCGTGGCGTTTTCGATTTTGTTGTTTTAAGTTATATAACTCACACAGTCACACATACGCACACAGGCAAACAAATGATTTTGTTTTTTGTTTTGTTTTCAATGCCAAACAGCTTGTAAATATAAAGCTTCGGGTTCGGGGTGCGTGGCAGGTAAATCGAGAAGTTGGAAAAATCGGATTTTAACTGCCAACTGTCATGCTTGTCAAGTGCGAATACTCAAGCCGGCTCAAGTGTAGCAAAGCACTGACAACTGCCAGGCAGGCAGGCCGCCTCCCAGCCGCTAAGCACGCCAGCGCACTCATGGTACCAGCAGCTCCTGGCACGATAACCCAGCAAAGCGCTAGCCAATATGCATACGCGTCAGCCTAAACACACATACACATACAAATGAGGTGCTGCCTAAACTGTTGCGGGGTCTTCGAAGCTCAATAACTTCAGCGACTACAGCGGAAGTGTAAGACAAGTCAGCAAAGCAGCGCATGTGATATATTGCATGTGTGTATGCATATGTGTTTATGTATATATGCTTATATATAATATGTGTGTGTGTGCGCTTATGCATGTGTGGCCGTGTCGGTTTTTCATATCACCAAAGTGTCAACGACGTTAGTCGTCTGTCGTTGGCGGCGCGCTGACTGTGACTGCGGCTTGTTGTTTTTATTGTTGCAGCCGCTAACCAATTTGTACTGTTGACTTTGGCTTATGGCCTGAAAATAATTTTGTGGAGCGTCTATGTTTGTCTTTGACGCTAATGCGCATTGTTTCTGCTTGCGTGCGTATGCATGTGTATGTCTGGCTTTTCATCTACCTATATGTGTGTGTGGCTTTTCTTATATACATATGTATGTGTATGTGTGCGTGTCCTTACTTATTTTGTTTCCTGTTCTACTTGCCACAGCGTTGTCCTTGTGCTGTCATTCATCGTTTTTATTTCTACACACATTGCTTGGATGTTGTTGTTGGCAATTTAAATTTGACACTCAAATTGACGCGAGACACGCAAATAGAATTGTTGCAATCTAAATTGGTGACAACACCAAAACCAAACAATCAACGTGCTGCTGGGACCCTACCAAACCCGCCAGCAATATCAACAATAAGCCAACATGCCAACCTCACAACTAGTCAAGTCATCAACTCACTTCAACGCATACATATACATATATAGTACTCACATATACTCATATCAACTTTATTAGAGGTGTGTATAACCAAACAGACTTTTTGACGACAAATCAAGCAATGTGATTAACCGAGTGACACAGCGGCGCGACGCAGGCAACAAGCGCTGTAACTGTTATAAGTCACAACAGTTTGATAGCAAAAATGTAAAGGAAAAGTGTAGGGTATATATGATAAGGTATCTTAAAATGCAGGAGATATTAAATTTTTCCAAAAAGTACCGTTAAGCGCTATAAACCAGCTTTCAGAAAATTCATTGTTTCAGTTCAGTTCACGTAAGTCCCATGTGCATCTTCTTCGTTTATATTTAGTTGGACTAGGCTACTTCAAACCACCTCTAGCTGCTTATTTATCGATACCGCCGGTATGGAACCACTATTTTTTGATATAATATATTAAAAATAATTATTTAATTAAATGTTTTAGTAATTTTTAATGAAAAAATAATGTTAATAATAGTTGATTAGTATTGTGAAAGCTGTTATACAAACTGATATTTGAATTCAAGTCCTCCTATGGAAAACTTTTTTATTTGACAAGTTAACTTCTCGAAATTCGGCACAGATTATTGGTGGAAGCAACGGTATAATCTCCGAAGAAATTGTTCAAATCGGATTACTATAGCATATAGCTGTCATACAAACTGAACGACCAAATTCATGTCCTTATATGGAAAACTTTTTTATTTGAGCAGATATATTGACAAAATTTGGTATATATACTTATCATATACATTAGTTTAATATTTGTAGAAATTGTTTTGATCGGATTATTATAGCATATAGCTGCCGTACAAACTGAATGATCAAGCTCAAGTCCTTTTAGGAAAACTTTTTTATTTGAGCAGATATCTGCACGAAATTTGGTACGAGTTGTACCAATAAAGATCACAATAATATCCGTAGAAAATGTGCAGATCGCGCTAATATAGCATATGTCTGCCATACAAACTGAACGATCAAACTCATATCCTTGTATGAAAAGCTTTTTTATTTGCCAAGTTATCTGTATGAAATTCGATATAAATTTTTATTTATGATATTGTTATAATATTTGAAAATATTTATAAGATCGGACCACTATAGCTTGTAGCTGTCATACAAGCTGTTCATTCAACAACCACTCACCAAATTGCATGCAATATTTTTTATTCGTTTAAGGTACGTATGTACGTATGTATATGCTAGTTTCACTGCATTCCAAGTTAATATTTTTTTTCTTGCCCACTTTCCATACAAATATAAGCTTGTCGGCGTCTTTTTTGTTGTATTTTCTCGTCTCGCATTTCCGTATGCCTTGTGTTGCATTACTGAAAGCAATTTGTGTCACTGTTTATAAATATTTGACTTTCGGTGCTCTGTTTTGTGTTCCCAGTTGAAGTTAATGCGCGTTTTTTTTACCACAAACACACACACACATACACTTTTACAGACCAGACTGGCCCGCATGCCAGTGGAAAAAATGTACTTTTGACATTTTCGAGCGCATAATTCTGACACTTTTCTCGCTATTTCAGACATTCGCTTTTTTTTTGTTTTGGTTTTTGCTTTGTGCAAATGCCATTCCCGCGTTGGACGTTACTCTAGGTCCCTTTGCAGCTGCGATTGCATGTTTGGCCGCCATTTGTGGATGCTATGACGCAAGGATGTCGTCAGCAAATACCGAAAAAAATTCAAAAAAAAAAAAAAAAAAAAAAAAAAAAAAAAAAAAAAAAAAAAAAAAAAAAAAAAAAAAAAAAAAAAAAAAAAAACAGCGAAAAATGTGACAACACAACCGAAATGCCAAAGGAAAACAATAATGACGGAAATGCCAACAAAAGCAGCAATTGCAGGCAGCAAGTGCTTTTTCCGTTCGACTTTCAGCATATTTGCCGTTGGCGCTCATGTTCGCTTTTAGTGTTCGTTTCTATTGACTTTGAACTCAATTTGTGGCCGGCGAGCGGCGCTAATGTCAGCACGTACTTCGTCGTTGTTGTTTACTTATGTCTGCGTGTTGTTGTTGCTGTAACTATTGTTTTAACTGTTTTTAGTAATTGCACTTGCCGCCGTTATTGGTCTAAAATGTGCATGTCCAGCGCGTTTATGGTTGCCTGCTGCGGTTAGGGGTGTTGAATCCTTAAAGCGCTTTGTCCGCCGCAACGTTTGCCGCTCGCCACTGCCCGCTCCGACGATTTCAACGATTAATGCGAGCATTTTGCGGCCAGCGCTGACTATATTTGTTTAACATTTGTATAAATATTAGTGTGTGTGTGTGTGTGAGTGTGTTTACAACTACTCGTTGCATTAGCTACTTTTTGATTTGTTGTGTCCCTTTGTTGCTCATAATTTACACAAATTGAGATAACGGCATTAGGCAACAACGGCAATCAAGCCATGTTGGCACAACCACAATTTATGTGCTCTCCAAACGCTCATTGACGTCACACACACACACACACACACACACACACACACATACATACACACGCACACCTGCACTGCCCACTCGCGCTAAAGTGCGCACCTGTTCGTTTGGGCCGCTTTTAATAGCGTCTGTCCGTTTTTGGTGTGCGTGCATCTGCATATTGTGTTTTATTCAAATTGTTTTTGTCATTGTATTAACATGATGGATGCGATATGCAATTAACCAAACCGCAGCAATTCGTCAAACCGAGCGTTTGGGCAGGGGAACCGCTGCCTGTGTGTGTGAGTGAGCTACAAAGACAAGGGCTTTTAAGGATATTAGATTACAAAATTCGTTACAACTGAGATCAAAAAGGGTTGTTTGAGGCTTTAAATAGTCGACAACGTAGCATGAGGTGAGAAGAGATGAAATGTGACCGTAGCTCTTAGACAGAAGAAATAAACGAACAAATGGAAATGAAGAATTTTCTGAACACAAATTTTAATAAATTTTTACCATATAGAAAATTTTTCCCCTATAGCTAAACTCGAATCCTGTATAGCTATAGGATATAGATATAGGATATAGCTTCACGAATTACTATATGCCATGCTTCTTGAACTACATGCCTCTGCTGACATCGAAGATTATGATTCGGTTTGGGATTTGTCATACTCAGAAAAATCAAAAATTCAAAACAAAAACACTGTTTCCAGTCCCCGAAACACCTCCTTCAGTGAATTTAGTTTTATCTCTTAGATCGATCGAAAACGGGTTCGCCCGAGCAGCAATTTGAGAGTGAGAAACCACAAAAAAAAAAAAAAAAAAAAAAAAAACCCACACGCAGTGTCTACTGTGTTTGATCGATGGTATTCATTGCGTTTTTGGAACAAAGAGATCGGTTACGGAAATTTTTTTTAAATATTTAGTTCAACTTTATCGTGTCGCGAAGATGAATGCATTTCATACCTAAAATATCCATCAAAATCATTTGAACAGACTCACGAGAGATGTCGGGCTCTCTTGCCATCACTCCAATACTTGTTTGTCGATTTTCCAGCACCATACCTTTCACTTTTTTTTAATATTTTCAGTTGAAGCGGTCGAAGGTCGTCCAGACCGACTCATGTCTTCAGCGATCTCTCGACCATCTGTGAGAGCTTTGTACCACTCATTAGCTTGTGATTTTAATAAAACTGAATCACTGTAAGCTTTTTCCAACATTGCATAGCGAAGCATTGCAAGGTAAATGCAGTGCACGCCCAACACAAGTTGTTACCGTCGAAAACAGCAAAAAAGTCCACAAAATAATTTTAGTTAACTGTAAAGTGAAGTTGGCCAAGATAGCAAGCACTCTAAAAATATCAAGTGAAGGTCTATAGCATAGCATTCACGAATAACTAGGTATGAAAGAGCTCTGTGCAAAGTGGGTGCCACGCGAGCTCACTTTTGACCAAACACAATGACGAATTGTTGATTCAGAGTAGTATTTGGAGATGCTCAACTATAATAAATGAAGTATGGCTCAAGCATTTCACTCCGAAGTCCCATCGGCAGTCATACGAGTGGTCTGCACACGATGAACCCGCTCCAAAGCGTGGAAAACGCAACAGTTATCAAATCGTCAAGGTGATCTGTAATCGTGTCTGTAATTTGGGATACGCATGGAATACTTTTTATTAATTACCATGAAAAAGGACCGTTGCATGTTTTAAGGATGAAAAATAATGTGCCTTTTCACCAAAGGAATATATTATGACACAAGTCAGTGTAAACGGCCGGGGACCTTGCAATTGAATTGAAGTATTCAGTTAACGCATTGAGCTCACGTCTTTAATTCTAAAATTTAATGTAGCATACTATATTTCATGTATGTAGTTGCGCCGCCTGGTCATAGTACAGCAAACAACTTTGCGCAACTGATGAACCTCTCTTAATCTAGCTAAACACTTTGCTCGCCCTAAACATCTACATTTAATTCTCGTTATTTAAGTACTTAATCATTTCTTCACATACCCTTACCGCAATTGCGACAGTTCAATCATTCCTCATTGCTATTTTTAACCAAAATCTACGTCCATTTTATTAAGCACTATTTCAGTATACCATTTTTTATACCCTGAACAAGGTCAGTTTGAATAAAGTTTGCTACGATGTCTGTGGGGCGTCACTATCCACTTTTAGGTGATATCACTTATCTCGGGACTTCCTCGAACGATTGCAACTGGATTTGGTAGGTGACATTCCTCTGACATTTTTATGTCACAGTGCAAAAATTGGTGAAATCGGACTGCAGCCACGCCTACTTCCCACATAACACAATTCTAAATACTATTTGAAGCATTCATTGGTCCGAGCGCCCATATAACTGACAAGCCTTATGTACCTGAAGGCACTTCCCTGACTTTAATCCTTGCAAGTTGCTAGTGTCTGAAATGTTCGGTTATACCCGAACTTAGTGCTTCCTTACTTGTTTCTTATTATTATTGCTGTTGTTGGTTTTCGGTGTTATAAATAATTCGATCTCACCTGCAGCGTACATTATTCATTCTCATTTGCATAGTAAATGTTTTTTCCTGCGTTGTTTTCGTTATTGTTTCTACATTGATGTGTTGCCATTATAGCCATTTCGAATATTTCCATTTCATGTATAACTCCAATTAGAATTGAAAGCATGTGTATGCGTGTTTTACTCGGCACTAACAACAAAAACATTTAGTTTTTAATTAAATGTGGCAACGTCAATGTACCATTATTGTTGGTATGTGTGTGTGTGGGGGCGAATGCTTCTGCGTCATGGCAAAACGCAATCCATTTTCTCCAACCCAATATTCGTGCGTAATTATGCTGATATTTAGTTATTTGTTGTAGCTGCTCGAATTACGAGTGTTTTGTGCCTCCACTATTCCGGGAACAATCAGTAGTGATTAAGTAAATTGAATTTTTGTTAAAAAAGAGTACATGGAATTTGTGTGCGTAGAATTGATAAATGGCCGTGCAGGTTGATTGCCACAGCGCAGCACCGAGTAGCCGCACAACCCAAAAACCAAAAACCACAACACATAAAAGCATTAAAATATAATGCACTAATTTATTATACACTTTCTGGTCAAAACAAAAAAACAAAAAAAAAAAAAAAAAAAAAAAAAAA
>NW_017535675.1:253481-272550 GCF_001853355.1 Bactrocera latifrons | reverse complement strand
AAAAAAAAAAAAAAAAACAAAAAACTGGGTAAATTGTGGTAAAAGCTATATGGAGATTCTAAAAGTATGCCTAAATGACGACAAATAACTGATGTCAGTAAAGGGCAACTAATTGTTGGATGTAGTTAGATTACTGTCGTAAATTTTATTAGAAATGCCGAAAGATAGGTTCTTTTGCTCGAAAAAAAGGGTCTGGAAGTGTAAAAAACAAAGTAAAGTTTCTCAAGACATCCGACGGTCTTGTCTACTGTGCCGCTTTAAAACCTCGCCTGATGTTAAACAAAAATCTTAGTGATGCGTCAGAAATTATGTTATTGCATCAACGATTTGCCGGAGACTCAGAGAGGCAGATGTAAACGGTCGATGTCCTACACAAAAACTGTTCTTTGAGCCCAGTGTATTGGCGAAAGAGTATGAAAATCGGTCGAAAGGTCAGCGACAGACGGTAATTTACTTGGACGAATTCAAGTTTAAAAACGTTTGACCACCTGGTATGGAGGATGTCAAACGAAAGGCTCTGTGGAGAAAGCCTACAAACAACAGTACGCCAGACAGTCAACACGTTCGGAAATCATTGGATTACAATGAAGAAACACAGAAGCCGAAGCACAAACACGAACTGGGTTTTGTACTTTTGAAGACGGAGTATGAAAACATTGAGGTCGCATGACTGCCAAAGTTTATGTCGCTAATGCTAGCAAGAATTAAGGCGATGATAAAGGCAGAAGGAGGCACAAAAAAATACTTTTTTATGCCACGGCATGCAGATACCTAAAACGACCTGTTACCCTTTAATAGCATATATTCTCAAGCTTATATTGGCTAGTCCAGTTTCTAATCAAACTTCAACTTATTTTATTTCATATTTATAATGAAATTTAATGAATCAAATGTGTATAATTTTTGTCGACCATTTTCTTTGTTTGCCATTTTTCCGCGAGATATATTATTCCATCACAAGACAAGAAATTCTCACTGCCTTCTCTTGAAGTCAACTTTACTCCATTAAGGAAGTTCTGCATTGACCGAAACAAATGGTAGTCCTATGGTGTAAGGTCAGGCCTATTTGGTAAATGCATCAAAACTTCCCAGCTAAGTTTTCCCAGTTTTAGCCGAGTCATCAAATATGTGTATGGTGGTCCATCGTTGTGTATCGTTGTCCAGTTGGAAGACGAAGCCCTTTCTGTTAATCAGTTCTGACCGTTTTTTCTCGATTGTTTGCTTCAACCGCATCAGTTGTTGACAGTAAAATGTAGAATCAATCGTTTGAACAGGATAGAGCAGTCCATAGAGGATGATTCCTTTCCAAACCCACAAAACTCTCAGCATAACCTCTCGATTCCTTTCGTCAATTGTGGCTTTACGACCATTTGTTGAGCTTGACCATGCTTGGACCCTGATCTTTTTCGCACATTATTGTCGTATTTGATCCACTTTTCGTCTACTTTTATCACTCGCTTCAGAAATGGTTCGATTTCATTTCGTTCCAGCAAAGAATCGCAGATGTTCATACGGTACATTAAATTTTCCACATTCAATTCTTGTGGTGCCCAAACATCGAGCTTATTTTTATACCCAGCCTTTTCTTAAATGGTTCAAAACGGTTTGATGATGAATGTTAAGTTCAATAGCGATGTCATCGCTGCCTATGTGACGGTACTGGTCAATCCCTTCCATAATTTCATCGACTTTTTTAAAGAAAGGTCGCCAGAGCGAAGTGCATCTTTCACATCGAAATTTCCAGAACGGAAGCTTGCGAAACTTTGTTGTGCTACATGAACTGACACAGCATCGTCTCCATAAAATTCACAAGTTTTGTTGAAGGCTTACGTGGCATTCTTAACTTTAAAAAGAAAATTCAAAATATAGCGAATGTCTGCATTGCTTTTATACATTTTTGAACAGCTGTAATTTTTTTTCAACTTCCCCGAACTTAATTTTTTTTTGAGTTAAATGACGCTTAAAATCTCACCTTTCCAACGCTATATGATATGACACAATGTGTTTGGTACTACAGGAGATTTATAGTACGACCTCAAGGACATCTATTGATAAAATACGAAAATACTTTTTCGACTTCCATATGTAACATAAAAAATATTATTTATAAAATTCTGTCAGCATTTTGAAAACTTAAATGCTGAAATATTTGCTTGAAGCCATATATCATTCTTGACGTAATCCTTGCTTATTATTTCCTTGTTGTTCCTTGTTGTTCCTTCTTTTAATACTTTTAAATTTAACGGCGCACTAAGATTACGTTATTATATTACTAAATACTGCATAATTATAATTAATGAATTCTTTCGCATAAAAAGTCAAACGGCTCGCTCATCGGCGACCTAAACAAATTGCCGGCGAACTTGCGATTTGTATTAGAAAAGTTAAATGGCGCCAGAGCAAAGACAAGCGGCTTTCAGCAACTTTCACTGCTGTAATTACGGCGGCCCACTCCCGGTGGGGTCTCGTCACTAATTCACAGCATAGAACAGCAGCCGAGCAATTTGACGGAAATTATAAATATTTAAATCAGAAGGAAAGTCACTGAACTGCGCAACACACACACACAAACATACTGAGTTTATAACTATGTATGTATGTATGGCTGAGCGAGGCTACGGCAGTTGGCATAATTATGCACGAAACAACAACAACAGTTAACAAAGAACTCGAAAAAGTGCTGAAGGCTTTGTTGGCGCAGCCTTACACACACACCCACACACACTCATACCTATGCATACCAAAAATGCCATCACATCAGTCATCTCCAATTATAATATCTATTTGGACTCGAGCATGAAAATCTGCCTAAAAGTACGCCAAGGAATGGCGCAAATGGCAAAGAACGCTAGGAAGGCAGGGAAAGCGAGTAAGGAAGACGTCGTTGTTGAAGGCCGATTGCTTGTTTTGCGCTCGCCGTCGATACACCGTGTGGTATGAGTGATGCGCAAGTGGCACAAGTGGCTGAAATGCCGGGCCATTCGTTCGCGCTGATTGCTACTCATTTATCATCATAAATCTGGGACTATGCAAAAATATTTCAGTTGGAAATTTTTATTTGCCCAGCCCGCGGAGGGAATAGCAATCAGCACATATACATATGCAAAGAAATACACACACATACATACAAGTGGGGCGTTCTTAGCATACTTGCCGCATAACAGACAGTAAAAATGAGTGGGAAAGAAATTAGAATTGAGGCAGTAACAACAACAATAATAACTTCAACTTGTAAAGCAACAAAAAACCAAAACAACAACAACAATGTTAATCGCAGCAGCAAACAACAGACTGTGAAAAAAATAATTAGGAAAGAAATTGGAAATGAGGCAGCAGCAATAATGACAGGATCTACAACAACAACAATAATGTGAATAGCAAAAACAACAAAAACGCGACCAACAACATGAACGACAAAAACAGCACCTGAAGCAACAACAACAGTAACAGCAACACCAACAACAACAGGAAAAGTATGTACAACAACAACAATAAACACCATGTACGAATACAACAGCAAAACTAACAACAAGGACTACAGAGCAACCATAACAGTAGCAATAATCACAGCTGCATCAACAACAGCAATAACAGTGGCTACAACAACAACAAAAACAGAGCTACAAAAAACAACACACAACAAAACCAGCAACAACGACTACAAAAGCAACAGCCCCAATAACCACAACTTCACAACAACAACATCATCATCTACAACACCAACAGCACCAGACAACGCAACTAGTTGGACATCGATTAAAGCAGCTCGAAAGACAGCACGATGGTAGCTAAGCAGACAGTGTTGCGCTTGTTTTGCTCCTCTGACCACTTATTGTTGTATAGCGCTGCGTCGCCGACACAAGCGATTCATCACCGCGTGACAGTGAGCTGCAATTCAGGCAACACTAATACACCCACYAAAAGACAAGTGGCGCCCACGTGGTGGGTATGTCGCTGCTACCAGGCGAAAGCTGTTTAATCGCAGGAATTTCAAGCAGCAACAACAAACAACTTATTGTTTTGTCATACTTTTCGCTTTTGCTTATTATGCATGCAACTTTGGCGCGTCTTCGACGCAGCCAAGCTGTTTGGCGCAGATTGAAAACTAATGAGGTCACTCGAAAATCACAAAAAATAAGCGAGCAGAATAAAAATGTCAACTAAATTATGCAAGCATGCAATGCGAGCGCAACAATAAGTGAATAGCAACGAAATCAACGCTAAAAAAATCATTGATAAAATCAGTGAAGTGTAGAAGTGAAATATGCGCGCTTGTTATTGACAGTACAACAACCACACGAGTGGTGCATGAGCGCCCTCGCGTGAGGGTAAAATGAATTAAAAACAGTTGGCTGTAAATTTTTGGGGTAAAATTCATACAAATGCAAATATTTGAAAAATTATAAATACCTCACGCCACGCGCCGGGCACTGTGGTGGTACACATAGTCACCAGCGCATACATTTGAATATGAAGCGGGCCATAAATGAGATTTACTGCTGTTGATCTGGAAGTTTTTAGTTAGAGTGTGCGCGCTGTTGTGGCTTTCCAGTTGTTTTTGGGGTGGAAATTATACGAAAATTTTTGCAATGCTGATAAAATGCTACAAAAGTATATTAAAAATTCTTGATTTAATTAAAAAAAAGTTTCAAATTATGTAAACAAAGCACACAGATTTAAGATTCAGGCGCTGAATAAAAGTGAAATTGTTATTATGTTAGAGATTTGTTGCTGGATTATTTGCTTAGGTAGTATATGTGTATGTGGTGGCTTGCTATTAAGTTGAAATTCGTGCAAGGATATTAAAATAATTCAGAAATATTGGGTTTATAACTACTTTTATATAGTTTCAAACCTTAAATGATTGATCATTTTGTATGACAGCTATATGCTATAGTAACATGATCTCAATAATTTCACTACAGGTTGAAGCGTTGCTTGAAACAATATTCTACACAAAATTTTGTGACGGTAACTTGTCAAATAAACAAATTTTTCGTACAAGAACTTGATTTTGATCATTCAGTTTGTATGGCAGCTATATGCTATAGTTGTCCGATTTAAGTAAATTCTTCCGATATTTAAGCTATATTTTAGGCATTAATCTGTACCAAATCTCATGAAGATATATGGTCAAATAAAAAAGTTTTTCATACAACAACCTGAGTTCGATTGATAATTTTGTATAGCAGCTATATGTTATAGTCACCCGATCTGAAAAATTTCTTCGAAAATTATAGCGTCGTTACATATAATAATCCACGTCACGTCCAGTTTCGTGTAGATATCTTGTTAAGTGCAAAAGTGCTCCATACAAAGACTTGAGTTTGATGGTTCACTTTGTGTGGTAGCTATACGCTTTAGTCGTCCGATTTATACAAATTCTTTAGATGTTATAGCTACGACTTAGTAAATAACATGTGCCAAATTTCATGAAGATATCTTGTGAACTAAAAAATTTTTCTCTGCAAAAACTTGTTTTCGATTGATCATTTTGTATGCCAGCTATACGCTATAGTAGTCCGATATCGACAATTTCTTCAGTGTTTGTAGCAATAACACAAATAATAATCTATGCTAAGTTTCGTGAAGATACCTGGTCAAAGAAGAAGTTTTGCATACAGGCTCTTGATTTGGATCGTTCCCTGTATACGCCAACGAGCATGTCGGTTTGTGAGATATCGCTCTGCAATTTTGCACTGGACTTTTTCGCTTCAAGTAGCTGTTTATTTGTGCGATTCGCTGATATCCCGTTACTATAACATATAGCTGCCATACAAACTGACCGATTTAGGTGCAGTTCTTGTATGGAAAACTTTTTCATTTGACGAGATATATTCACTAGATTTTGCACTAACTATTGGTTGAGGTAACAGTATAACTCCTGAAAAAATTGTGTAGATCCGATAACTTTCGCATATAGCTGCCATACAAACCGGATGATCAAAAGCATGTTCTTGTAAGAAAAACTTTTACATCTGAGCAGATATCTTCCCGAAATTCGGTACGGGATGTTATCATAGACATTGGTATCATCTCCGAAGAAATTGTTCAGATCCGGCTACTTTCGCATATAGCTGCCATACAAACTGGTTGATTAAAATCATCTCCTTGTAAGGAAATCTTTTTTATTTGATGAGATGTATTCATGAAATTTGGTAAATTATTATCTAAGATAGCGGTGTAAACGCCGTAGAAATTTTTTATTTTGCAAAATAGTTAAACTTCTTGTATCCGTATATCCTTACAGCTACAAGAATTGCTAAATGTTATCCTGTCCATGTGTATATCTTCCAATGGCACGCTTGAGAAGCCCTTGCATTTCTTCTCAGTCCGCCTTTTTTCCCTGAAAATTCCAAATTCTAATAGTGTATTGAAATAATTAATTCACTTACTTTACTAAATTCAGTTGCAATAAAATTCGGTTTAAACCCGAAATTATTTCCCTTGAAAATTCGCTTTTCTGGAATTTATTTTCGTTATTCACTTTCACTGTTGTATGTCGCATTTGCTTGAAGCGTTCCAAACGCATTAACAAATCGATTTTTGCTTCATTAACAATCGACACATACAAAGCAAAAAGTTGACACGCATACACATTCACACACACACACAACGGCGCAAAGTCGCTCTCAAACCTATTCAGCTGTGCTGCGTCGTCGTCGTTGCACGTCAACCATTAATTGAATCGAATAATGATAAATGTGTGCGGATTTCCCATTAAAAGCATTAAAGTACAACAGCAACAACAACAATGCACGAAAAAGCTAAAATGCGAGCGAATGAGCTAAAGAAAATCCGCTTAGCTCAACGAAATTCGCCATTCGCTTTCGGCTTTGTCAGCAGTGCACAGCAAAGCTGTATTGATATTGCTTGCTGACGTTACGGTTGTTGTTGCTGTTGCTGTTGCTCCTGCTGCTGCTGTTTCATAATAGCATTGCGTTTGCGAAAAGGATTTTTGCGAAACTTTCGTCGTAAGCGCACTTTAGCCGAAGCGGCTGCTGATTTCAGGCAATTGTTGTTCTACTTCTTGTTGTTACTGCTATTGCACTTTAACAAACGGAAGCGCCAAGCAGCAAAGCTGCTTGCTTGCTGTTTTTCGCAGTCTTTATGTGTATGTGTGTGTGTGTGTGTGTGTGCTTGCCGCATTTTCGCTTGTCACCGCTGTGCTGCGCTGGTCTCTGCTGTGCATTACATTGGCAGTTGGGGAGCAGTGCGCCGGCAGTAGTGCGCCTTACGCAAGCAATGTGGAGCGTTGCGCGTGTAAAACGCTTAGCCGCGTTGTTCTTTAAGTTTATTTTTCATTAGTATGCCGTCGCGGCGCATATCCGCTTCCGCTGAATTTTCGTTTGCAATTTTCCTTATACTCTTATGTGCGTGTTGTTGTTGTTATATTTGCTTTATGCAGTCAAAATGTATGTAAATAGTTGACGATGCCTTCCGTCATGTCTTCGGCTAATGGCTATGAGTTTCGCATTTCTGTGCCGGCGCCGTCGACAGTTAGCACAAAATAACACACATTCAGACACACACACATACACATATAATAACATCCTGCCTGAATTTTGTGCTGTTGTTGCAATCCTTTTAGCGCGCCACACGATGACTTTACCTTCGTCAGTTACATATTGCCTCGGGCGCGCGAATCCCTGCTGCCCGAAAACTCAATAACATCATTGACAAAGACAACAATAACAACAAGATATGCGGCAGATCCGATAATTTATTGTCTATTAATGCTGATTTTGACATTTTGTTGTTGTTGTTGCTGTCAGGTTTTGTTGTTGCTGAGAGTTTTTGTTGCTGGTGATATATTTGTTGTTATTATTTTTGCATTGTTGCTGAAAAGCCATGCCGAAAGGGTCCCCTGAACGTGACAAAATGTCCACGTGTACGTGTGACCTCCCGCTTATAGCTGTACATATGCGAGTGTGTGTGCGTGCGTGGGCCGCCTCATTGTCACCGTCCACCCTTTCGTTCCGTTGGGGCACTGCTGATAGGATTTGACCGACCGACACTGTGTTGCATAATTATTTTGGGCCACTGTTACGCATACGTAATGTATTTTGGTACCACACAGATACTACTACATTGATGTGACAATATCCTTACACACATGTACATATACATATATAATAATGAAGTATGTTTTGCGAGTATATAATTGCCATTTGCGGTATGGAACCACTTAGCACTCCCCGCAAACCGGCTTGAATGCTAACGTTATTCAAACAAAAACAACAACATTACCAGCAGCAACATCACTATGCCGTGCGTCAACAACAATTTCTATATACAATTTCAGCAGTCAGCAACAGTCTGCGCTACCTATCAGCATCCCTAGTGTGCACTATCCACTCACTGTGCGCCACCAACACCCCGCTCAGTCTCAGCTGCCGAGCATTTTATCGCACAAAGACAACACGCTGCGCTTCGTTGCTCCACACACACACACAATCACTGCCACAACACACACACACAGCAGCTCATTTGATCAGCAAATAGCTTGGCCTCAATATGCTTGCTTTACTCTAAGCATACAGCCACACCCCCATACTCACACACACACACAGACGAATATACTGCCCGTGCGCCTTTGTTTATGTTTATGTGTCCCACTGCGCTCAGGTATTAATTTCGTATTTATGATATTAATGCTGAACTTTGACTATTTGTGAGTATCCATTTTGGCTCAATCTACCGGCCTCCGTCCGTACTAACCGCCCGCTGAGGTGATGCGGCAGCACAGCAAGTTCTGTTGTGTGCTAAGTTGCCAAGTGTCCTTGGTGAGCTGGTGAAACCGATAGGCATTGGGTTTGATCTCGAATAGTGTATATACATTATATAGGTGTGTGCATCATAGTTTGTTGTTGTTGCCGTTTGCGACTCACTTTGATTGCCATAAAACCGAAATAAATTGCCATTCAGCAGTGTTGGCTAGTGATAAGCGTTTAAGTCCTGCCATTGTGCCATATATCCGCATATTAATGTTGATACCCAAGCTTGTCGATATGTATGTATGTGTAGAATGCTATTCTCTTGCATTCAAGTCAAGATTATTTACTTGCGGAAATGAAAATTATTTATGACTTAATCAATATAATTACACAATTTGAGGTTAGGTTTCACTTGATAATGACTTCAATATAGTCCAGCTGCTCAAAAAGAGCAGAAAAGCTGTTGGCAGTAGTGTAAAGGATTACGTAATGGATTCTGATTGTACCAGTAAACAGGATATGTTAAATAAAAAGGGTTTCCATACAGTTGACTCGGTCGGTTTGTATGGCAGCTATATGCTATAGTAGTGCGATCTGAAAAATTTCTTCACAGCTAGTACCGTTGCTTTCACTAATAATGCATGCCAAATTTTGTAACGATATCTCGTCAAATAAAAAAGTTTTCCATATAAGGACTTGAGCTTCCCCATTCAGATTGTAAGGCAGCTATATGCTATAATGGTCCGATCTAAATAATTTGTTTGGAGATTATACCATTGTATTCGWTAATAATGTGTGCCAAATTTTGTGACCATACCTAGWAAAATAAAAAWSTTKTCCATATAAGCACYAAATTTYKAGCRGACAATWTGTATTGCAGCTATATGCTATATTRATCCGATCTGAACAATTTAKGCTYMKAATATAGCACTGTTTTGGGCAATAATCTTTGCAAAATTTCRTGTACATATCTCGGCAAACAAAAAAGTTTTTCATACAAGAACTTGATTCCGTTCGTTCAATTTGTACAACAGCTACATGCTATAATGGTCCTATATCGGCGGTTTCAACAAATAAGCAGCTTCTTAGAGAGAAATGAATGTGTGCAAAGTTTCAGTGCGATATCGCAAAAACTAAGAGAATAGTTCCCGTATATACTGATGGACAAGCAGGCAGACAGATGGACTTGACTGAGTCGGCTCAATTTGACATACTGCTCATTTATATACATATTTCATAAGTTTTGCCTCGTCTACTTAATATACTATGTTTAGTGTGTACAAATTATGCTGAACTTCAAACGGGTACTCTGGAGCTAGCTTTGATTCGCAGAGAGCAAGTGCGCCCTCACCATAATTTCGTTTGATGAGTAAGAATGTTCGGTTTCACTAACAATAATGAAAACTCAATGAAAGAGCCAACGATGTTACATTTTTTTTTAAAGAAAGAAGAATTATCTTCTTTATTTTTGAGCTTTTTTTTGATATAATTGGTGAAAGTATCGAAAACCGGAGTGCGGAACTTTAGTCCGCTAAACCTAACCTACTCTGAACTCATATATCTTCCTCGGCATCACCAGAATAAGTAGAAAAACTTTAAGTCTCATCTTTCTTATGGACTATCTGACGCTTAAAATACTGTATAGTATATGGCTTAGTTTCGTCATAATAAGAGCTGACGCTTCGCTGACAGCTTTCCATTTACCAGAGTTTACCAAAACGTGAGTGCTGTCAAATGTTTCACCGAAATACAACCGCCAAGTGAAKTTTTTGACATCTCTCTTAAATTTGAAAAACGAGAGCATTGAAAAAATGCGTGTTGAGAGTCTTCAATGCGCTCTATAAACATCAGACATTACGGACTTATATAGTGATGGAGTCGGAATACCTACTTGCTAAAACATCCCTGGCCACACAGTATTTGAGTTAGGTCAAARTCTTGGTCSCCGTGCTGTCTAGCTATCCGAGAATAAATGTCCGGGATTAGTCTTTAGATCCACCATTCTTTGGTTGCGGTTTGTCACCGTTTCCTTCAAGTACATAGTAGATCGCCTAGGACCCAACCTTGCGGTACTCCATACGAGATAGGACGTTTTTGAGCTTAAAGCTCGTTTTTGTTCACCCTTGGTGTCTGATATCAAGAACTTGTTTACCATATCTCGAGACCTTAAATTTTCTTGACAATTTTAAAAATACATTTTCCACTCAGCTAGACTGAGGAAGGGAATTACCGTTATTTAAGTAGTCGGGTACAATGTGATATATGTTGGACTGGATGTATATCTAAGCAAGTACTGATTCCTTGTTGAAACTCTCCAAAGCTATTTGAACAAATTTTCAAAGCGCTTCAACAAAAACCACAACAGAGTATAATTTACTTCTCTCGAACTTTGAGGTCGCATCCCCATCAATTTCTCTTTCTAAAATAAGCGCAAAAGGTAAATAGCCTTTAATAGAGAGCTCATTATTCATTATCTGCCAAGCGTAAAGGACTACATTTAGGGATCTTATTAATATCGGATAAAAGAAGACAGTCTACTTCGTAACCTCACGATAACCTCATCTAAAATACCAAATTTATTTATAAGCGTTTAAGAATTTATATGAACAACCCTTACTTTGTGTAATGGAAAGCTCTTAGATTTAATAAGATAAACCTACACAAGACCTACATTTCGTTGACCCTTTTACCACACCCCAATTTGTTAGCTATGCCTTCCTGCCGCCATTGATTGCTTGTCTTGCCCCAGTCACTGGACGCACTCACACACAAATTCGAACGCTGAAAASCAAAGAAGTCACAAATCTTAATGGAGCGTATACACATGTACAAGCGGCCSCCGGCAACCCACCAACCCATCACTGCGCTAAATAGAAAAAAAAAAACAAGCGTACGCCTTACAACTATAACTATAAGCACACACACAGGCAGACAGCCAGCGAAACTTCATCCTGTTTGACATTGCATTAGAAGCCACCGTAAGCCATACCCTCGCYTGTAAGCAGTATGGGGCATACCTCATACCCACAGCTGGCCAGCGGCGCAAATTGCTGCACGTAAGTAGCGAATCAAAGGATTACGTCCAATAATTTATTGATGGCTGAAATTTCGCATTCAATTTTCGCAAAAACAACGGCGTTTAGCATAGTCCGCTTGGGCTTGGGTACAGGGGTGAGTTCGACATTTTTACACGAAGCTGTTAAGCATCGAAACTTTTTTATTTGCCAATTATAGTGAACCAACGGAATGTTGGGGGGTCTATTTTCGCACATTTGGAGAGTAGAAAGAAAAACAAGCTTTATTGTTAAGTTTCCCCCTTTCGTTGTGTTATTTTTTCGCCCGCACAAGCGTAAGAGTTATTTACCTTTCTTATTTCGATATTTATTTATTTATTTGCTTTGCTACCCAYACAAGCGCAAATTTGTCGCGGTTTATCAATATTTATCCGCCGCCATAGCACATACGAACCCCTCAGGCAACTTTTACAGTTGCATGTGCACGCGGTAAGGCTTCTGCGCAAATTTTCTCGCTAACTTCCACATTTAAATATTGTTGCAAATAAACTGCTTTATAAACTTGTCGATGCGCCGTTCTCTGTCTGTACTAAAGCTCTGCCCTGTTGCTCCTGTTTTGGTCCTGTGTTTTGCGCTTTGTCTGCCGTAAATCATTACTTCGCCTGACATTTCAGTGTTATTGTATTTTTTCTCGCTTTTTAATTTTTTTTTATATCGATTTTTTCGCATATTTTTTTTTTTGCCCAACATTTTCACATGCTTTGCGCCAATTTTCCGGTGGCTTTCATTGTTGTTACGTATACATATGTTACTCTTAAAGGTATCTCATGCTACAAAGTGTATCGGCTGTTTACCAAGTTTGGCAGTTAATTTCTAGTGCACACGCTTCTAAAGTGTAGATGGAATACTCTTAAAGCTTGTTAACTTGATCTTGATTGGTCAGTTTGTATGACAGCTATATTGAAAACTAGTCCGATCGGAACAATTTCTTCGGAGATTGTAATGATGCCTCGAAAAATCGTCTGCGCAAAATTTCTTGTATATATCTCGTCAAATAAAAAAGTTTTCCATACAAAAACTTAATTTTTATCTTTCAGATTGTATGACAGCTATATGCTATAGTGGCCCGATCTGAACGATTTCGTTGTAAACTATAATCAAGCGTAGAAAAATAGTTTCTGCGAAATTTCATGTAGATAGCTCGTCAAGTGAAAAAATTTTCTATACAAAGACCCGATTTTGAACGCTCAGTTTGTATGCCAGCTATATGCTATAGTGGTGCGTTATCGAAAATTTCAACAAGTCAGCAACTGCTTGCGAAGAAAAGCAGGTGTACAAAAATTTCAGATCGATATCTCCAAAACCGACGGACTTGTTTACGTATATACTGACTTAACCTGTGTGACCTTTGCAAAAAATAAATTATTATAATTCCTTTCTTAGGTAATTTTCACAACTACTTATTTATCTCTTCGTTTCTGGCAACTCTTTTTATTACGCCCGTATGTTGAATATACACAATATACAAACACATTAACACACACACGTACACTTTCATGTCTTACGGTTTACACTTCCGTGTTTGTTCTGGCATAAAATCGAATTGGCAAATTATTACACGAGTGCGATCCGCCAGCGCGCACAAACAAGCGAGCAAAGTGTTGCCACTTTTTTCTGTTTTTTTTCTTAATGCAACGCCAGCATACGTGTGTCCATGAATTGCTGTTTGCGAGCATGCCTTTGCYGCCTTTGAGGCCCACAAAGATTTTTTGTCAATTTTTCCGCACTGTTTCTTGCGACTACGGGCGCCTGCCTGCCCGTCCTTCCACTCGTGACGCTTTCTTACCAAGTTTTTAGCAGGTAAAGTTTATCAGGCGAAAAGTGCTGATGTGGCTGCTSCGCTCCCTTTCACATACCCACCAAACATGCATACACACATGCAARCAGAAGCGCACACAATTCATTGCTGTGCCGCTTGCCATTCATTCAYCGGCTTGCCTTGCCGCACCGCACACTTGCCGCAGACATGCAGCTTGTTTACCTCCTTCAACGCTCGTTTCACACACACACACACAAACATACGCATATGTAGTCACTTGCCTGCTTTTATTTTTTGTTGTTGGCTCTTGCCGGAAGTTGGCAGCGCGCTAYAGTGAAGTAACGAAAAGCGGCGCAAAAGAAATCAACAGCGCCTCATATGCAACAACAACAACAACAGCAACAAGAAATTTGTAAGAAAATAAAATAAATGAAAGTAGCAGCCACACAGGAAATGAAATAAATCATTCAGCGCTATATGAAATTTACTTCGGTTTGCTTTCCGGTGACTTTTCTTGATTTCATTGATTTAGCGCACTTTCAGGCGTCGAGCCCACGAAGGTAGCGTTAGCTTGCCAAAGACGCTGGAAAGTTACTTTAGCGAAATGGCACAGACATGCACAGACATGCACACGCATACAACTATAATGGTATATATACACACACATACATATACCAAAATGTCGTACACACACGGACACACACATAGCCATCCATGCAGCTTAGTTATTTGTGCGCAAATCACACAAGCATATTTKAACTTGTATTACAGCCTTTTTGTTGTTGTTTGCGTTGCTGGCGAACGGGTTGCCATGGCTTACGGTTCAACGTACAAATTGATTAGAAAAATTCAATTATATTATGGGTGTCATTTGTTTATAATGGCGCGCGCCAGCGCCATTCATCTTTGCTTTGTATGACTAACCCCATCTGTTGTTGTTGTTGTTGTTGTTGTTGTTGACATGGTTAGATTGCGCCTGCTATTCGGTGGCTTTATGCGCCACGCCAATATTTTACTCAATTTGTTTTGACGCTTTCACGCTTAAGTAAACAAAATTACTTGGCAACCTGCTTAGTTCATTTGTCCTAATCAAGATATTTCCGCTGTCATGAACACACATGCACGCAGAGGCAAACACACTCATATACAGACAATAACGCACACAAAAAAAACAGACGCAAACACACACTAAAACGCACATGAAAGCGAATTTTGCTTTTATCATGCAACACAGTTGACTTATATGTGTTGGTGTGCGTGTGTTAATCAGCAGTTAATTGCTCTTGGCTGAGGGAGACGCCACAATAAGCTTTTCTTATGTAATTGTTTTTGGTGAAGTTGTTGCGTTCCACAAGTAATTTAGATAACATTTCGCTCTTAGTTGTTGGCATAAGTTTAGCCGTATTCAATAACTTGAAGSAAAGTTTAAGCATTCATGAAATATTAAGCGCAAAATTGGCTGTGTGAAATTTATTTCGGTGGAAGTTATGTCTTGCTGGTTTCTGAGAGACCGTGAAATATCTCCCTTATAGTTTTAAGATCCTTTTATTGTCTTTGTGACTAATAATAAAGCAGTATATAAGGTTTACCCCCATTAGTGTTTTTTTAGTGCTTATACTACTAAGTATGCACGATTTGTACTGCTCGCTAAAGATACACCTCATTTGGGACCACGCCGAACCAGTATTATCTTACTATATTGAACTTGCGAAACAGTACCTCCAGGTACTAAACCCTTAACTCCGTCATTTGTAGCTTAGCGGAAAAGTCCTGCGTGACCGCCGCACGGCCAGTCTAAGCTATTGGCTGACGTCAAAATAGCAAGTTATCGTGGCTCTAGCTTGATTTTTTCTTTGTTGTTCAGATCTTCTCAGCTCTTACAGCGTCGGAGCTGTCTTTGCCATGTTGTTTTTTGTTATTTTGTTTTCCACTTGTCTCGTTTGCAGCATAAAAGTTGTTATATTATCAGCTTTTATTCGGCCTGCCACTTCCAACTCCAAATTCTGCGACTCTGTTGTAAATCTCTGGAGAGTAGAAAAGTATATGCACTTCGGTTTCACTTATGTTGGCACAGAAAGAGCTAGTAACTCCATTGTCTTGACCATACTTCTGCAGATACTCTCTGATACATCCGTATCCTATTATTCCATCTCGCCGTGCTTTCGTTCCACCCATGCTCCGGAAATGTATCCGATTAATTGGCTTGTGCAATTCCTGTATGCTAACTTGTCGTTCCTCTTTATGCTCTGCCATTGTCAACCTATAATTTTACCTTTCTCATAGATTCACTCGTTCTCGGTATGTATGTATAATGCTTGTTGCTTCTTCAGAGACCRTGTGGAAGTTGCTAATAGTTCTGGTGGCATTAATTCTGGTCTCCATACACTCGCGGCATACCTTAAAATTGCTTATCTAACCTTGGCCAAAAGTACTCTGGTGCTTTGTTTTAGTATTCCTATATTGGCTATGATTCTGAATAAAGCCGAACATGATCTTTGTATCTGAGTCTCGCGTCTATCATGACACCAAGGTACTTTAGTGCTCATTATGCAATAATGCCATATCCGTCAATATTTTACAACTAGTAGTTGTTCAATAAGATTAACCACCTACCCTTCGCAGTAACAGTGCAGTAGAAGAAGATTTTATACAAGAAACATACCTTAAGAGTAACTGAATGCTTCCGAAGTATATCCGACCATATATATTCATTACCCTAATGGAATGAAGTTGGTTCTAAAATTTTTATAGCTGTGATTAAGTCCAGGCACAGCACAAGTTTCGTCGGATAACTCTTATATTATAAAATTTATTTTGAAGCGCGAATCAAACCATTATTTTGGGGCGAAAATTTTAGAGTGTAACGWTTTCTTATACTAGCTTTCTACGGATTCTTGTGGTACCACCAGATGTGATCCAGTGGCTGATGCCCAGAGCATACTGAAATTAAGTAGRGATCACTTCTCCAACCTGCCGAATGACAGTGAAAATAGGATGGYGAACAAGATTTTTCAATCAAAGACGATAGAGCGCACGTTTCATTATCAAGTGTAGTCACTTACTTCTCAGTCTGAGCTCTCCATCGGAGTGGAGGTTATCCGCTTAATCTGCTTGCATTGGGGGTACTGAATCAAAAACCTTTTAAGCTGCAGTCTTCCCTTCCATCCGGTTAACACGAGCAGTTAGCGCAGCCCATGTCTTTTAATTATCATCTGCGATACTCGCCGTTGCCAGAGCGTAAAGTTCCATAAATCTTCTGCAAAACTATTCTATCACACACTCCTAAGRACGACTCATCAGATGATGTCATTACCCATACCTCTGCACTATATAGCAGGACGGGAACGATAAGGGACTTTAAGAGTTTGGTCTTCCTCTCAAGATAGACGAAATTATCTACGATTTCAATGTTATGACCATCAACGGTGACGTTTGATCCAAGTTACGCATGCGATGACTTTTTTTGCTGATAGCAGATATGTCTATCGTCTTACCTTTGTTCACGACCAGACCCATTAGCTTCGGTATTGCTTAATGTAAGTTTAAGCAGCCGTATTATAATAGTTTCGCGTGATACCGAACGACATAGCGGCATTAAGAAAGTTTCTTTTCGTGCTGCCAAAAGCAACTTTGAACTCGACAAAGTGATGGTGTGTGTCGATTCTCTTCTAAAGCCACACTGCTAAGGTCCGAACAGTTTGTTGAGGGTGGGTCTTAATCTTTCACACGCTCGATAGGACCTTATATGCGATGTTGAGGAGGCCTTTCCTACAGTAGTTAGCGCAGATGATGGGGTCTCCGTTTTGTGGATTGGGCAGAGCACACTTAAATTCCAAGCGTCGGGTCTGCGTTCGTCCTTTCATCCGAGACTGTTGTGTCTCTTACATTTGGGGTGTTTTTTTACGATGCGGATGCCAAAAGCAGCGCAGTGTCCTGAGGATAGAAAATTCGAAATCTCATTTTAGTTCGCCCTCAAACGGAACTCTTACACATACAGTTTAGAAGTTTTTACGAAACGTAAACCGAAGCCACTGTAGCAGTCATAAATTTTATGGTAATTCAACTAAAAGTCTAAAACGAATAAGCAGCTATTCATAAAAAAAGTTGACAAGAAAGAAGTTTTAGACCCAAACAAGTATCGCTTAAGGGATTTAAAATTTAATCAACTCGATGAGTTGTCCAAAAACTGCCGAAATCTATTTGTCAAACTTCGTAATGCTATTGAAGTTTCTAATKCCGCAATGCAACAAAAGAACCCTCACAAGCGCTTTAAATTCTAATGAGCCTCCAGTTAACAACTGMAAATTTCATGAGAAATTAACTACGCAACTTCTTCTTATAAATAAAAAGTATATGTATGTGTGTGTATATGCACAGATAGTGCTACCTTTTTCAACTTCATTGCTCATGCTTTGGCACACATTCATTTTAATCCCACAATTTTGTCCGCTCTAATTTCTAAGCACGTTCTTATCAGTTGTCATGTTTAAGGAGTCACTCAGTCAGTGTGCGCAGCGCCGCATTAAGCAACTCAATGACTCGTTTATAAGAACATATTGTTTTGGAAAACTTTACTAATAAGATAAAGGGATCATCGCAGATGACCAAAAACAAAAACCCGCAGGAAAAAGTAAAAAAAGAAAAGAAAAAAAATTATAATAATACAACAACAGCAAAGCGCATGAGAGCACAACAATCCTTTTGAAAATTTCAGCCATTCGAGTGACATTTTAACTTTTTAGCCGCGGCCCGCACACAAAATCCGCTACACACTTTGTTTTTGTTGTTGTTGTGCGGGTATACTGCCCTTTGTTTATTGTTTGCTATGCGAAAATGGATTAAACATTTATATGAAAAGTGAAAAAGTTTTGAGTGCCTTTTGTGCGCGCTTGCTGTGGGGGCGAGCGGGAGTGCRRACATRCATGTGTCTTTGTGTGTGTGTGTGYTGCATTGTAGCCCTGCATGGTGCTCGCATATTGCTGCCATGTCGCGCTCCAATGAACGTGTTGTCCATTTTGTTTTAAATATTTGCTTGTATTTCCTTACCGTAAGGGATTTTAGTAACGGGTCTATAAATTTCCAACGCTTTAAGCAACAGCAGCGTCGCGTTGTGGCGCTGCACGTGTAGCTGTTACTGTGATTGTTYACTCTACTACAGCCGCCATACTCGATATTCCGGGTTTATTTTTTAATGGTTTTAGTTTTTGTTTTGTATACCCTGCACAGTTTATATTGAGTTTGCCGTGAAGTTTGAAGGCAGTGTTCAAAGAAGAAGAACACGTCGTAGACCTTATACTAGGTTGTCAAAAAAGTCTTGCGGTATTTTCGCTAGTTGGCGCTGAGAGCGCGTAGTTCTAGTTTTATTTGTCGCATCGGGTCATGCTATACCTTTTTGGTAAGCTCATTTCACGCGCTAACACGTGTTTGATTGATTGTCGTTTCTTTTAAGCCGTGCGTGAGTTATAGCGTCGCAAACATGGAGCAAAGTAAAGAGAAAATACGACATATTTTACAGTACT
>NW_017535675.1:248059-252687 GCF_001853355.1 Bactrocera latifrons | reverse complement strand
AGTTAGCGTTCTTTTTTGTATTGGTTTTTTTTTTGTTGTATGTTTTTACTTTTTCGACTTTTGTTTGCGAAAATTTTACGCGCAACGCCCTCCGCCGCCGGCGTTGAAAATGGGTGAAATTAATTTGCATTTAAATGAAATTCAGTATGTCCATTTTATGTGCTGCTAGCACTCGAAAATTGAAACAACAACTACACCGGCCGCGCGCTTGACGACAAATAAAACAAGCAATTGCGTTGAAAATATGCAAAGTGACAAAAAATATTGCGCTTTATTACAAAGTAATTGCTTAATCAAAATGATGGCAACGGCACTGAAGCGTTGCGCGCAGGCAGCAAAAAGTACGMGCACAGCGGATTCGAACTTTTTTGGGTAATGCAGCGCCTAGCAGCACTTTAAATGGGTGATTAAGGTGCTCAAGCGCTTAAAGTATCATAAAAATGCTGAATTGCCATAAAATGAGTACCAGCTTTAATGCCAGCCGCTTAGTCCTTGTCCAATACATGCCTCTTTTTATTACTTTCCTGTCATGCCACACTAAATACATTTGAATGCCGTTATCTGTGTGTGTGTGTGTATGCGTATCTATTTGCGCTCATTCAATAGGAAAAGCTCCTTGGCATATAATACCGTGTAATGTATTCGGAAACTAAGTCATCAACATCTTTTTAACTGTAACAACACTTCGCAGACATTTCTTGCTCTAAAGCACCGACTCACTGCRCAAGCTTCGGCGCTCGGCACATTCATGCTGTCCAAACAGTGACAAAATAATGAATTCCAAGAAAAGTGCGCGCGCCATTCAGCAAAGAAGTTCAAGCATGCATAACAACCAATGTGCGGCACACAGACACACGCATGCACGGACATTGAAGTAGGACACACAGTTACAAAACTTGCATCCTTTCAGCGCGCGTTGCTCACAGTTAGCTATTATTGCAGCTTACTACAAGGCGASGTCGAAACCGAAGCCTCAACGCCATAGTCATTGTTATTGCTATATTATGGCGCAACCGCTGCTACTCCTCCTTCGTTCTTTGTATGTATGTGCATGTACGAGAGCTCGTTCGTATGGCCACAGCTTTAAGAAGAGCCTGTCAGCTGGTATAGGAAAGCAGTCAGTGAGTAGCRAAACCATCTAATTTTTAGGTACCACCTCGGCAGGTTCTTTAGGTGAGACAGTTTAAGAGTTACATGAAAATGTGAAAGCTGCTGCACTGCATATCATCAATATATCAATAGCTGAGTTATAGCTCTACTAATCCAGAGGGTTGCTTCACTGCGTCCTTCAATGCTGAAAATGCTTTAATTATTAATAGTTCGCCTTCCACTTTAGCCCGCCGTCAAACGGATGGTTTTTAACTACCCAGCGAGTAAGTGGTGTAAGACCTGAAGTCGTGAACTCGTAAGTGAATAGCCCTCAGAGAACTTTTCTTACTTGCGTGAATTTCTACTCCTAGCTCCATCCTCCTGAACTTCTAGACGTGGCTTCATTGATGTGAATCGGTATGGAAAAAAAGGCAGTTTTGTTATTAATGCATGTCGACTCTGAGTAARAACTGGTCCAAATTAGATTTTACCTGTCCACAGGTGCCGTACATGAGGACTTCAATGCTTCGAAATCCCAGCTTCCCAACAGAAACCTCGCTTCACCTCCTTTGAACTGATGTGACTCTAAATTTAAACTCTCTGCACCTCACTTGCGCCTAGTTTGACCTCTCTCGAAGTCGCTTATGCTCAACTTCAGGTCCTGTGAACTCGCTTTTCTCTAGATTGACCTGCCATGATTCTTTGTTTGACTTATCGTAATCGAAATTTTTTCATAAACTTCAGCTCTTTCGGTCTCGCTTGTTACTAACGAGCTTGTTCGACCTCACTTAATGTTTAATTGATCTTCACCCACCTCGTTTTCRTCCAAATAGACCCAACGTGACCTAAACTTTTCCTAAAATGTATCTTTCTCGGTTTCTTTTGTCCATARCTGGACCCCTCTCGGTTTCGATTATCACTAGATTGACCTCCTSCRAACYCGTTTYTCCCAATACTGACCTCCCATCACTCCTGTTTGACCTATCGTGACTAAGATCTACCATAAACTTGACTGCTCTCGGACTCGCTTACTACTAACTTGACCTCGCTTCCGTTTTGACCTCCTCTGACTTGAGTTTTCCTCTAGGTAGGCCCATATTTCCAGAGAAATATATCTCCCTCAATATCGCTTGCCCAGTTTGGCCTATCGKGGACAAGATTTTCCGTAAACTTGACCGGTCTCGACCTTGATTGACCYCTTCCGGCCTCGTTTTTCTCTAGTTAGACCCATCGTGATAAACGTTTCTCCTAAACTRTATCGTGAACAATATTTCCCTTACTTTAAGCTTTCTCGGCCTCGGTTGCTACTTTCTCGAGCTCCCTCGATCTCTTAGCGCTATATTGATCTCCTCCCACCTCGTTTTCGTYCAAATAGACGCAYCGTGACCAAAATTTTMACTAAAATKTATCTYTCTCGATCTCGCTGGCCCATAGATTAACCCCTCTAGCCCCTGCTTTYATCTAGATTGACCTCCCATGAGTTCTAGTTTGACCCATCGTGAACAAGATCCCTTCTTGCTATCTTTCGTCATTGCTTGCCCCTAGATTGACCTCCCATGATTTCTTGTTTGACCTAACGTGAACTCGCTTAAAGTCCAGTGCTGAAATATTTTCTAATAGACAACTATTTAACAGCACAAAAATATTCTTTCTGCAACGCTAAACGAATTTAAGTGACACCGCTCGCTAGAAAAGATTTAAAATAAGCCCAAAAAAATCCACTACTTAAGCAAATTGCAAATAAACTTGCCATACACTTAGTCGCTTCCAGTTCTCTTCCAACTAACTAATCACCAATTTATGATAGCTTAATGCCCGTTAGACGCTTGAAAGTTGGTCATAAGAAATAATTGAAGCAAGAAATTTGCGTCGAGTGCAAAAACCGAATTTGCTGCAAGCACAAATCTTGACGAGCACTTCTTCCAGCAGCCGTGGCTTAATAGAGTGCCGTGGGATGAGTGAAATTTTCAGTCAGCAGCCAATAATGCAGCCAAACTGAATTTGCATGTTTTTGCCAAACRGAAGCTGCCTGCTGACTGACTGACTGCCAACGGCAGCGCTGACGCGCACGACATTGGCAATGGCAAGTGGCGACGAGTCGACAATTTGCATGGCAAAAGCGRCAAAGGAAGCGCCGCTTCAACGGATAATAGCGATGCGACGGAAGGCCACTAACTGCGCCGATTGAAGTGTATCGACGGCGAAAGTAAGCGGCGGCCTTCCGCAGCTAAGAGTGCCGGCGCATTTCTTGGCTGGCACATACTTGTCGTGGCTTACAACTTTTTCGGTTGTTTTTTTTTTTTTTGCCGGATTTGGAAGTGTGCCCAAAAACGCAATGCTTTGGTTTATTGGTGGCATAGCAACAATGCGGCTTTCATGGCCACATTATGCGCCGTCACTAAACTCGAAGTGAGTGTGCATGTGTATGTGTGGCAGATAAAAATAAGCGCATTAAGCGCATGACAGGAAGGAAACTCGCAAAAAATCTGCTGGMAAAATTAAAATGGCSAGAAACTATTTGACATTTTTGTTGCTGCTGTCSCTTCTTTCATGTGCCTGTGAAGCATTAAAACCGTAATTGGCAGACGGAATGAAGCGCACAAACGGCCGATCGGAAGCATATAAGCGCCGCTTCCGCATCTATTTCGGCACAAATTCCTTTTTATGTGCGTTTTCCATTTGCAATTTTTCGCATACGCAGCAAAGTGTTGTGGCAATAGCGCGCCAAATCGGGCACAATTAGTTTTTTCTGCTATTCTCCTTCAACAGGCGACACTCATACGCCGTGTAGCCCTGTCCCTAAGCTTAAGCAGCCAAGCATTGATAGTGGCGCTGTTCGTGCAAAAACAGAAATGCAAATTCCAGCACACATTCAAATCCACATAAATGTGGCCATAAGTACTAAGTCGTCTGGCATTTTTTTCGCACACACACACACGTCCGTCCGCTTCGATTACTGCCGCTCATGGAAAAAGCGTAATGCCACAGTATGCATTTGCAATTTGCATAAATAGGCGAGAAATTTACTTTTGGCTGCGGCTGTGCTTTTTGGCTACCGCTACAGTTTTTACTGTTATTTGACTCGATTTCAATGCACAGCCACTGTGACACTGTGTGCTTGCCGGCTCTGTATGCGTTTGCTTRCTTGTTGGTMTGTGTGTGTTTGTGTGTTTGGTTTGGTTCGTTTGCGGTGTGCATGCCAGCCATTTTTTGGCAACAGTCGCGCATAGTTGCATATAATTTCCTATTTAATAATAATAAAAACAACACTARTGTTGGGTGCAAGAAGTGTTAAAAGCCTTTTAATCTGGGTGTTGCCTGCGACAGTGTGCTATTTTGCGCACCTGACGGCAAAATCAGAAGAWTGCAGTTTAAGAACGGATTGTAATGTTGCTAARTATTGGCGGTAGAAAATAAACACTAACATAGTAGTATTAGAGTGGCTCGTAGCAAAATTGTATCCCGACGCAAGTACGACTAAAAAAGAGAGTAACCTAAAAATGTACACCTGATTGACTGAAAATATAATAAGGATTAAA
>NW_017535675.1:202874-246152 GCF_001853355.1 Bactrocera latifrons | reverse complement strand
GTGTGCCAAGCGGCATTACTACACTTTAATGAGCGTAAGCGAAACGCCAGATAAATAGTGAGGCTGAGAAATAATCGTTTACTGCGCGCCACTGCTCCACTCYTAGCRCTGGTGCTGCGCCAAGCGATAGTGTCAATGGCGGCGCATTTACTGCGATAATTCATTTGGTGTTAAAGTCTTCCAACGGAAATGTAGAGAAAGCCAGCAATGCAGTAAGGCAGCGGGACAGAACACCCTTTGAACGCCTTGCTTCRAATAAGCATGGCTTGCCTCAGCATTCATATACAATATTGCGCTTGCTAATATCCGCTGGAATCCATTGCTCCGCATAGCTTAGCCCTGGAAGTAATTGTGGCTGCGCGGCAGTTAACGGCAGCGTCAGCGCTAGCGCCTGTGGGTGTGCTACACTTCCACAATTTCTAACCAATTTGAATACATTCACGTATTTACCTCCACATACACACACATATATACAGCGTTGCATGAGTATTAGCATTTTTTGCTTGTTGGCATTTAATGCAAGTTAAAATCTTCGAACACGCGCACATTTATGCAAAACAAAAAGCCGGMAATGGCGCAAAAACGTAAAAGTTACTTTCAATCTTCGAAACTAACTTTGGCGCTGCTGCTGCTGTGCTTGCTGTTGTTGTTGTTGCCGTTTCCTTCCTTCTCTTTCCAATTATTGTAATTTGCATTTGCATTTCTGCTGAGGCTGCGCTGCTGCTGCTACACACGCGCGCCCGCCGCCCGTACATGTGCCCCGCTGCCGTGATCATCGCTTCCGTTTGGCCGCTCGTTTGTTTTGTCTTTTGTGCCAAAATTTATGTCTCTACTAAATTGCCATAAAAGTTGACTAGACGGGCGCAAGAAACTTTAAGCTTTGCCAGCCTTCGCCAAGGCTTTGCCGTCTCCACACACACATACATACGCACACTCCTGTATGTGCACATACTGCATCTTGAGTTGGTTGCGTATACGCACTGTTGTGCGGTTGTGAAAAGTTTTGCTGCCGTCGCTTGAATTTTGCAATTTCATTAAATTTGCTAAAATGCTTTTCTAAAATGCTTATTTCTCATTTTGCTTTACTCGCCGCCTCCTCTTCTTTCTGCCTTTACATATTTAGTTTGTTCTTATTTCGTTGTGTGTTTTTCGGCTACGCAAAATTTTGCCGGCAGAGGCAGAGGCATCAGTTGGAAATAGTTTGAAATTGCTTTGACTACTAACTAATAAAAATTTTCCAGATTGCGTCGCTGAAGCGCAAATGTATACATTTCGATGCTGTAGAACTGCGACGGTGTCGCGCACTGCAAAGGAAGTGAAGCGGTGGCGTTGGGACATTTTACGAAAATTACAAAATTACTTCCCTGGATAAACACGAAAAAAGTAGCTGGCGCAGTAAATATTAAAATGATTTTTATGTTTTGAGGTTGCATACAAATTTAGATGTCTGTTTAATGCATATATGAATAACTTCGATTTTAAGTTAGTGGGAAAGCTTAGATAAATTCAATGCTGCAAATCAAAGTGCCAACTGAGATTAGATAAAAATTTTTTTTCACATATTAAGATGTATAGTTGGAGAGAAATAAAGGTGAATTACTCTTCCGTTCTTCGGTTGTAAGGAAGAATTATCTTTCACAAGTCCCTTTTTTAAAAAATATAASTTCAGCCTATAGCTATATCTTACATAATAATATCTGTCAAACTGCATGAAGATATCTCGTAAAATTAAATTTTTTTCCTTACAAGGACTGAATTTTAATCATTCACTTTGTATGACAGCTATATGCTATAGTGGTACGATCTGAAAAATTTTTTTCACAAATTTTTGTGCTGCTTTGGAAAATAATCTAAACCAAATTTTGTGACGATATCTTGTCAAATAAAAAACTTTTTCATACAAGGACTTAATTTTGATCCTTCAATTAATATGCTATAGTGGTCCAATTTTAACACTTTCTTCATATAAGAAATTTCGACCTCAGAAAATTATACCCGCAAAATTTCTTGAGTATATCTTACTAAATAAAAAAGTTTTCCTCAGTAGGACTTGATTTCGATCGTTCAGTTTGTACGACGGCTATATGTCATTTTAGTCCGATCCAGTAAATTTCATTGGATGTGATACGAATGCTTAAGTCAGTAACTCATGCCGAATTTTGTGCAGATATCTCGCAAAATACCGAATTTTTCGCCTTCAAGGAAATTTTGAGTTTTGGTAATAACCAATGTATCGGTTATATCTGAAAGCCGAAGCTGAAAATTTTATGCTGCGTATAGAAAACATAATGTACTGAATCATAAGCAATAAAAACTCAATGCAGATTTTTTGTTGATATATATTATATATTTTTTTAGCTTTACTTCTGGTTGCTATTTCTTCCCAGCGATCATTCTTCTGAGATCAGGGAACAGAAAATAGTCGCTGGAAGTCGTGTCTGGAAAATATTGTAGATGCGAAAGCAATTCGAAGCCTAAGTCAGAGCTTTTTGACATCTTTTTCACCGATTTAAGACAYGGTGCATTATCTTATTGAAACAGCCTTTCCTGCTTCTTCAAGTGTAGCCATTGATATTCCTGAGGCAGTATCCGGAAACTCGGACTGTTAGACTCGACGAAAAGAACATAAAATTCTATTCTCGTGAACGTTTTTTTTTCAAATTTGTTTGGCTGTAACCAACTAAGCCCACTGGAGCAGAAGCAGTCGCCGAGTGCTTGAAGAAGCGAGCAGCTGTGTTTGGAAATCCAAGTTGAGTTATACTGACGCACCTCTGTCAGCTTTTAGCGCAAATCTATTCAAAGGATATTATCTTAAGGTATGCTCCTAAACCTTCACCTTGCTCCCTGCTTCAAATGTCTTTAGCATTAACCAATTTTTGCAACTCTTTCTCCTAGGAAAAAAATCATATTTACATTTACGTTTGCATTTGGAACACTTCTACTCATTTCTCCATAAAACATATCATAAGCTAAGCCACACATATGTCGCACTTTTACCAGCTTTAATTCAATTTAGTGGCTTACCATTTTTTCATACACTCAAAAATATTTTTATAACTTTTTAAATATGTATGCGTGCGCGTTATTGTAAAAAGTGCGAGCAGCTTAAAATTTATGCAGTAAAATGTAAAATTTATTGCTCACAGCCATATGGTAGCATAATTTATGGCCATTTGCATAAATAATTTTTACAGAACTGTTTTTTAACATCTGCGGATGGAACGCAACACGCAGTATGTTGTTGTCGCGCTTTTTTTGTTGCGTCTGCTTTGCAGCACGCTGCTTAATTGGAAGGTTTTTATATTAAATATTTTTTCATTTAAAATTCTTTATTAAAATTCTTTTTAATTTTTTTAAAATTTGTTCATACAATTTTTTTTTATTTAATATTTTTTTGTAACTTTTTTCTTGTTCTGAATGCAGACGCACAATGAAAACGCAATTTGAATGCAATGAAGAGGCAAAAATKGCGAGAAAATGCATTTCTGTAAAATGCGGGTACATGCAGCAGTTATTTTAAAAAATCCAAAAAAGGGTGAAAAATAAGGAAAGCAAAAAAATATATGTATGTATATTAAAAAAAATTTAAAAAAAAAAGTGCGTTAATAAAATAAAAATTGGAAAAAAATATGAAATAAATTTGATTTCGCAAATAATTTACTGCAAGTGCACTTAAAAACATCGGAAATAAATAATAAGCTGGCGCTGTAACTAACAAGCAACACACGCGCTGTTCATTAACGGCGTGTTTTTGTTTGTCGTTGTGCATCTGAGTGCGTTTACATGCATTTTTGCTAGCACCAACGCCAACAAGTATGCTTTACGGGCAACGAAAATGCGGGAATTTCAAGCAATCGGCTTTGCAATTGAGTGTTATTTGAATGAAAAAGCTTCGCAATAATTGTTGCTTGCGTGAAAAAGGTTTTGTTGTTGCTGTTGTTGTAAAAACTTTAGAAAACGTGTAATTGCTTGCTGCTATATGGTGTGTTCTTTATTGTTATTGCTGCCATATATAGTATTAAACGCTATCTTTATACCTCCTAAACAGGAACTATTAAGTTTTCCAAGAAATTTGCAACACCTGGAAGTAAAGGTCGGAGACTCTCTAAGAAATGACGTTCTCACTGCCTGTTTACATGCGAATTAGGCTCTAAATTTTCGASATATCGATCTGCAACTGCGCACACTTTCCTGCCTTCCCTTCAGGATGCACATTTCGCGAAATCACCGAAATCAGTTATCCGRTAACATATAGCTGCCATACACATTGAACGATGAAATTCACGTACTTGTATGGTAAACTTTTTATTTGTGAAGATATCTTCGTAAAATTCGGCATGAGCTATTTTCTAGAAGACCGTTGTAATATCTGAGAAAAAATTTCAKATCGGATGAYAATAGCATATAGCTGTCATACAAACTGAACGACGAAAATTATTTCCTTGTATGGCACACTTTCGTATTTCATGAGATAACTTGACGAAATTTACCATGGCTCATTGTACGAGGCTACAGTACAAACTCTAAAAAAATTTTGCAGATCGGATCAGTATATCATATAGCTGCTATACAAACTGACCAATCCAAATCAAGTGTTTGCATAGAAAACTTTTTTATTTGGTGAGATATCTTCATGAAATTCGACATGGTTTATTAACTGGAGCAGTAGTTTAATTTTCTTAAAAATTGTTTAGATCCGATAACTATAGCATATAGTTGCCATACAAACTGAACGATAAAAATCAAGCTTTTGCATGGAAACTTTTTTGTTTCTGAAGTTTATTTCAGTTTTTATTTTYAGTTATTGTTATTGCTACTTCTCCAACACGTACACTTTACGCGCATGATAAATGACTCCGTTCTCCCCTACCATTTTACTGCATCAAAAGCGGCCAACTTCACATTACCCCAAACATTTGTAGACAGGCACACATATATACTCGCATACAGTTATTTGTTTGCAATCCACCCCAAAGGCGTTAAGTGTTGGCTAGTAAATTTTACAAAATCCATTACATGACAAAACAACAACAGTGTTACATTAGCAACAACAACAGCGATGCCATATCATAAGATTAATCACTTTTCAAAGTCTGCACAAAGATTTACTAGCACTGACAACACTTAACCAACCCCCACGCTATGCTTGTACTGTTGTTGTTGCATTTTGCACTCTTGAGACCAAGCCATCGCATGCGTAGACCTTAGCGACCTGTTAAGCGTAGGCCTGACTAATGGTTTGYAAGCCTTGATTTTTGGTCACCTACMGTTGCTGCACTAACAAAAAACTCAAGTGCTAATATACACAGACATTTCAACACTTTCGATTCGGTGGTGAAAGCATTTAGTGACGCAACATTTGGTCTTCGACAGCGCATATTTGACACTTTTGTTTGGAGTGGCATTTCCTTTGCCGCAAAGGAGTTTACGAGAAATTTTTCTAATCAGCATAACAAATGAGGCCTCTCTGCACTAATTTACTATCGAAATCCTTTAGCTTGAAGTCTGTAAGAGAATTTTGGTTTACTGTGAATTTACGCTTTTATGGTGGCCAAAGTGAAATTTATTGGCATACTTTAAATAAATAGTACTGCCGTCAGAAACTTCCTATTTATAAATATTCAATAAGTCGCTGATATTATCTTATAGTAGAAATATTTAGTATTCAAAGTAGATACATACATTCATATGAATACTAAACAAATTTTAAGTTCCAAAGCGTCCTCAGAATATTATGATTATCTGAGATGTGTGAAGCTTATGCACAGAGAATTTTGCTACAGTTTTCCCCTTTTACATMGTTTTGATTTTCAGCCAAAAATAATATTTTATTAATAAGTTCAACATTTTTGCCTGAGTTCCACAAATTTAAGTAGTGGAAATCATGTGATGGGAGCGTACATATAAYATAAGAGAATTTTATATGAATATGTAATACGTTCCACATTTTAAATGCGTTCCACGGTAAAAAAATCAGCGCCGAGTAGTTGCCAGCTTAAATGAATAATGTATGTTAAAATATGAATATTATTTAAAACAAGTTCCAAAAATTTAATCGGTTCCACATATTGAAAAAATACGYGAATCCACATAATATTCATATTAAGCAGAAAACGGTACATAAATCAAACAGACATACTCAAAACAGCTTCAACATTGCTTAATGGTGCATTTTTGCTAAACCACGCCAGAAGACAATGGAATGGCATCACAAGAGAGCGCATAAAAATATAGCACTCTCGGGCCATGTGGCGTTCCTCCTGTCTTAATTTTCACAAAAAAATCAATATTTTCCATATTTTTGATACGTTCCACAATAACAAATCAGCGCTTTGATAAAATTGCAAGCTGAGTATGGATTCGGCATGACATTCATATTAAGTACAATACAGTTCATACTTCTAATAATTCTCAACATGAATTCCAACCAACATGCTCAAAACATCTTCTTTATTGGTATATGTATAATATTTCCACTTAGCAAAGCCAGGGTGGCATGACAAACCTGTAGAGCGCATCAAAATATGAACATTCCTTTCCACTTAGCAGTTTCTCTATTTGAATTAAAAAACAAAAAAAAAAAAAATGAAAAAGTATAATACGTTCCAGATTTTGAATACGTTCCACAAGTACAAATCATTGCTTTGAACAAGCTGCAAGCTGAGTGTGAATTTTGCGTTATAAAATATGTGTATAAGAAATAAGTTCCACAAATTAAATAGGTTCCACATATTTAAAAAATTGTCAAATGCATATAACTTTCATTAAAACCATATTAAGCGAAAACTGTTACATATTTCTATCCTGCCACACTTTGTATGCTTATTTTTTTTACTAAGCAACGCCAGGAGCGTATTAAATTCCATGACAATTTGTTAAAGCACATAAAAATKTGTGCACTTCCATGCGTTTTGCCATTTATTCTAATGTCTGTCGATTTTGCGCTCAGTTTCATTTACTTCGACAAAAGTATGTTGCTTTTATAGCCCACCTTTTCTGTTGTTGTGGTTGTGGTAGGGAACCACATTTTCCTCCACCCATCGAGCCTTTCGTGACTTATTGACACACACACATTAATACCTACCCAAATAAAGTATTACGTAGTACTGGAAGATGGAAGTTTTGTTCAACAAAGTAACCATTTACCCTTTTTTGGACTGCAAAGAAAAGTTTAGGGCTTTTTCATGTTTATCTTTGTCAAAGCTTAATGATGGAGTGATGCTTTAGTCCAACTCACTTTTGAAATTTTTCGCAACTTGTGTTTTTTGTGGTCTATGAATATATATGATATGTATATATTTTTAGTTTTTTGTTTTTATTTTTCTTTTTTTTCGTTTAGTAACATTGACAATATGGCCGGAAACCATTTTTAACCATTTCTGATTATCGTTGTTGTTAATTGGACTTGAGTTGTTTCGAACTTTTAGCTGTACAATGTCCAATCCACACAATTGTATGTAAAAGTTCTGAAAAAAGTGAGGTTAATGCAACATTTTTGTAAAATCTGTAAGCTTTTTTTGGAAATGTGGTACTTTTGTAGCATACTTCAAGGCGCAAAGGCGGCTGGTATTGTTGTTTTTTATCTACATGATATGAAAATGGTTGATTGTAACTTTTACCTCGCTGACACTAACTGGTTGTGCCACAAATGCTTTATAGTTGCCTCCTCTTACTTTTTAAGCTCTCTCTCCATCGGACTTTTTCTAAAAGCCTCGACAAGTCTACGCATTTCTGGTGGCTTTCCTAAATACTTTTTCAATAATTGTTTGTGTGTTTTTTGACTAACCAACAATATTCAATATTCACTCTTCTTCTTCTCCCTTMTTTCTATTCTCCGTCGTCATCCACTACATTTCACACTCGTTTCGGTCGGAAAATTTCCTTGCTTTTCTTGCTTGTCGGCATAATTAATCAAATCGGGTAATTGCCGAACTACGTGCACATTATTTGGCMGTACCAGCCTGTCATTGCGAGTATTTATGTGCCGTTGCCAACAGCCGTTAAGTGACTTACAATAAGTGGRGCTAGTGAGCTCTAGTCCGACGGTTGTTATGGGTATTGGTCTGGCATTTATGTCACACACTTTTACGATGTCCTTTTAATGGCTTGATAAAGAATTTTGTTTGTTTTCATTATACCAACATTGTTGTACAACAACAAGGCCCACTTACAAATGTTTGCTGTAAATTTAATCATTTAAATAGATCCCGGCGAGTTGATGAAGATCTGAAAGCAAAGTCACTTTGCGCCATATCCCCTCGGCTCTACCACGCCCAAGCTTTTTATGTCTGCATTATAGCGCCTTGYTTTCATGTGTGTGTGTATATTTATGTTCATATATTTCTATTTCCTCATAGCCCATAGAGTTATCAGTGCATATTCATGGCACATAAAATGTAGTCGTAAAATATTTTCCGCAAACTTCTTGCTCTCGCCTCGTCCCAACCGATATTCGTTGATTACTTTGCACTGCTAGTTGGAAGTTTCTATTGAAGTATACATATACTTGTAGTGGCACTCGATATCTCTCTTAGCATGAATATTTAAATGTTTCACTTACGATTCGTTGCCTATTTTAAGGCGTATAGCCCATAAAACTAAAGCCTGACCTTCTATATTGCACACTATCACTCGCAACTCTTCCTCTTGCGCTCGGCCGCTTATAGCYGCTGTGGTTTTCATAATATGAAATAAAAACGAATGGAAACGCAAGTTAATAGATCGTAACATTTTCGTCGTTTTAAATAGGCGCGGAAAATAAAAATTTAAAGGTACTGTTAAGGGCACCACATGAACCCAGTATCAGCAGTTTTTATGTGATTTCCATTCGAAAGTTATTTAATGAGGTAGAAAAAAATTTGTCACTCGCAGATGCCCAGTGGAGCAGTGAAACAAGTTTCAACAACGAGTGTCTTCAAAAAATAACAAAAAATTTAAAAAGTTCCACATTTCGAATACTTTCCAAAAATTTTAATTTTGTAGACTTTTATGTTTTGTCACATCGGATTTCTGTATTACAAGTTTTAGCAAAAAGTAACTTAACTTCTGGTTAAGTTTCACAATTGTGAATATCTTCCACAGTTATAAATCAGTGATTTGCAGAAAACGCAAGCTCAATGTGAATTCTACTAGTCAAATGAGTATATTTAAGACAAGATTTTTAACCAAAAATATACTTTTTTGATAAGTTCCATATTTTCAATATGTGCCACAATTATGAATCAATGCTTTACAAAAGTTTCGGATTTCTTATATCTCTATTTTTAGTGAAAAATATATATTCTCCTTAAGTTCCACATTTTGAATGTGTTCCACAATTATAAATCAGTGCTTTGCAGGAATTTCAAGCTTGCGTAAATGAATATATTTGAAACAAGTTCCACAAACAACATATTGAGCAAAATGCCCAAAAGCATATAACATGTATTAAAATCACTCTTAACAAAAGACAATATATAATTCTAACTTTCAATATTTGTATGGACATTTTTTTTTACTATTTTCGTTCCACTTTTTCCTATAAGTAACGCATAGTATATTTGTAATTGTGTATAAATGGATGTATTTGTCGTCTTCGTTATCTAACTTTATGTAATGYGTTTTCGCTTTTACGCTTGCTGCGCCTTGAAGTATGCTTCAAGTAATAACCAGTTGAGYGCTTTTGTGAAATATTCATTTCTCTAAACTTGTCTGCCGCGGTTTCACTTTTGAGTGTCATAAACTATTTTACGATCTTAAATCAAATGGAAGTTTGTACTCAACAATTCACTTTGGTTATTATTGGTCACTTTAATGGCAAGGACTGGCAATGATTTAACTATAAAATTACAAGAGTTTATATTGCTGTTGTTGTGGTGTTTAAAATGATGCCTAGTCACAAAAAGCGCAATGTGAAATTAAAGTAAATAAGAAAGTTGTAGAATTTAGATTACTAACTTGATTACTAGGTTGATGTGTTTGAGCTTAAACGCTTGAWCTGAACTTTTATAAGATTTCAAGATTTCAAGATATCTAAATAAAAGATGAATCTAKGAAAGGAGACATTCTTTCCATCAAAATTATTCTATCGTGGATAATGCATGCCTTCCRTCCCACGATTCCTTAGCGCAAATGCAATGAGCTCAGTAATATTRTATGCGGTTCCAATGTCGACAGAGTAGAGAAACAAGAGCGTAGAAATGTGACAACAGCTGTGACAATCATCGTCGAAAGGTCACTGGACTCACAGACTGATACCGGACAGCCAATCGTGGATAGACAGCCAACATTGAGACATTTATTTCCAATGGGCCCAAATACTCAACACAATGACAATGAGTGCTTTAAAAGCTACTTCAATAGATTCCGCGTTGGCATTAGTTCGAACCTTCCGACGTATACAGAGTGAATGTTTTAGATTACTGGATTAATTTTCTACCCTCGGGCTTTCGATGTTTGTTCTTACCATGAAAAAAAAAAAGATTATGACTCATAATATTGTGCAAGGGAATACATCGATCGGCAAATCCCAGTTCACTAATCCAAGAGACACAAACTTGCCATCATCATACCGTCTATGCATGTTTGTCATAGCGTGAAAGCTCTTTGAAAATTTATTTAAACAGACACGAAGTGGCTATCAACGAAGCTGAAGGACTTTCTCTTAGACAACACGGCTTTAGACTCGGGAGAATAACTCTATCAACTGCAAATTGCATAAATATAAAATAATCTTCAACCGCGCTAGATGGGTGAATATGATTGACACTCTCGAAATAAGTTTTAAAACATCCGACTAACTCAGAGCTTTGGTAAGGAGCTACCTTAGTAAAAGAAAGCTGCTGTACCAGACTAAAGTGGGATAGCGGTCACGTCAGGAGCAACACAGGAAGCCATTCTATACCCAAACTTATGGAACATCGACTACGACGCTATATTAAAACTCGGAATGCCAGACGAATCGTACTTAATTGGCTATGCGAACGACATTGCAGCAATAATTACAGCATGAAACGCAGAAGAAACGCAAAGAAAACTTAATCCGGGCTCGACTCACACAGCCAACAGCTCACTACGGAAAAAGTAGAGCGGTTACTGCTGACGAACAAGCGCAATCGTCTCGTAATAAGCACGTAATCGACTAAATATATTATTGGAAGACAAAAAGCAGTAGACACACAGGAAAGCCAGCGAAAATMACCTCCCAACTTAGCAGACTAATGGCAAAGCTACGGGGTCCCAGCCAGGGAAAGAGAAAGCTCCTACTGTCATCGACTATTTGGGTCCGATTTTACGCAGCTGAGATCAGGGTAGATATTCTTAAAATACAAACTAGCGTAAGATAGTGACCAGAATGCACCGCACCGCAGCCCTCAGAGTTGCAGCAGCCTATCGAACAGTATTAGGCGATGCAATATTAGTTTTAAGCGGTAATACCCCAATTGACCACCTTTTGGCATACGAAAGGAAAAAGCTGTAGGAGCTAAAGAGAAAACATCCGAGAATAACAAGAGAGAGAAAAAAAAAACAAACAAAGATACAATAACAACATGAAAAAGAGGATGGAAGGAATGAGAGTCGCGGCAGATGGACAACCAGACTAATAAAATAAGGTGGGGTACTGTTATCCGGTCACGAATACTTTAAAAAGTACCTCCACAGAATGGGAAGAGCCGTCATACTTATACAATGACACGACAGAAGACGACGCTGAACAAACATTTTTTAAATCTGAGTATGACAACGTGAAAGCACCGCCCTATCAGATTTGGTTGGCTTAATAAATGCGAACAATTTAATAAGCGTCGTGCTGGAGGATGAAGCAAAGTGGATCATTCAAAAAATCGGTGCGATTCTGCTACACAGCAAAAAATAGGACTTGGATGCAGATGCGCATATGTAATTCTGTCAATAAGGTGGCACGCCACCCCAAACTAATGCAAATGGAAAGTGGTTTTATTGGAGAGCAAGTGGCTGTGACGATGATGCGGAAGACATTTTCCACCCCCTCAGTCGAAAAAAATGCTATATGGCAGCTATATGCAGTAGTGGTCCGAAATCGGTGATTCCGACAAATAAACAGCTTCTTCATGAGCGAAGAATATGTGTTGAATTTCAGCGCAATATCTCAAAGACTAAGGCTTGCTTGCCACAGGGTGTTACAAACTTAATATACCCTGTACAGGATGTAAAAACCATAAAATTTGCTTAAATCACTGGATATAATGGCATGCTCATTAAAATATGTTAACGTGTTTATTGAATTTTTATATTAAGCGTAAAAGCGCGCCAAAAATGCATTTTGCGCGTGAGCTTAAAGCAAAAATTGCCAAAGCATATAATTTATGGACGTTACTTAGTAGGGTAAGCTTTTATGAAGGTGTTAGTACTAACGTTTTATATCAGATATACATTTTGTTTATGTGCACTTAAAATGCTTGCATACAAATATAGTTTTTTATGTATATACATACGTATATACAAATACATATACTGCCTTTTATAAGATTCTGTTTGCATGTGTGTGAGGGCCGTAAAKTTTGCTTTGGCAAACGACACGAAAATGCTTGTTGTGGCGATAACTATAAACGTTAATGGCGCGTACCTGCAACAAAGCCCGAAAATTACCACAAACAACAGCAATAACAATAGCAACATAATGGCATGGCGATGCAAACAAAAAAAAAAAAAAATATTAATGAACAAGTGGACTGCCGGCACTGCTGGACATTGTTGTAAAAAGTGTGTTGTGGCATAGTAAAAATAAAAACGAAAGTCATTAAAATTAAAACGCGAAATGACAAATAAGCAACACTGCTAGCCGTTAGCCGTTAGCCGCTAGACAGACAGACACCGACGCAAAGTGCAGAAACTATAAAAAAGCAAGCGAAAAGCAAACAACTTCAAACGCAACAGTACATGCTGTGGACAACTGGACTGGTAAGGCGGAGCATGTGTGGCGGCGTTGGCAACATACTACAACAAATACAATTACAATTAAGTACATACTTTTACTGTGCGCTTAACGGTCTACGTTTTATGACCGAAACGACATACACTCAACTACGCGTGTATTGCAAGGGGTGTAGACACTTTTATAATGCTTTCTATACATATACTCTACATGTCTGTGTGTGTGAAATATTTGTTCTCGGTGTGTGTGTTTGTGKCAGCACACTCAGTACACACATTACGCGACACATTAATCGGCCTAAGGAGTGCTTTCATTTAACAACTATTTAATTTGGGAGTTACGTATACGCACCGCTGCACCAACGGTCACTTGCATACTATATGTTGCCAGCAAGCACAAGTGTTTAGTGCGTTGTTATGTAAGCATGTAAGCGTGCGTGGGTGTGGGTCGTGTATGTCCTTGTSCTTGCGTGTTTGCTGTGCTAACTGACCGAAAATTTATGATAGCATAAAAACTATAAAATGACATTTCACTTTACCAGCCGTTGGATTAGTACCCGCAGCACCTTGACACTGGTCACGTGGTGTGCGCCACGTTGGRTGTAAGTTGGCGACGTGTGTGTCTGTGTGCGCAACATGCGCCACGGCAGGTAATCTTATGTTGTGGGTTAATGGGCAACTCTCGTGTAATATTTATATACAGATAATAATACTGTGGAAGAGCATTCAAGTAGCGAAGTGTACACTCGAAAATTTTAATATTTTCTTTTTTTTTTAGATTTAATTATTGATTTGGATAAAAAATATATTGTTTTAGTATCTGCAAAAGCAATGGTTTAGCCATTAAAGGTAGGTGACTTTGCTAATATTTGAAGCCAGCGCCTACATTCAGGTAGCGAAGTGTACACTCGAAAAATAATAATTATGTTTTTTTTTAAGATTTTAATATTTTTTTTTTTAGTTCTTATTATTGAAGCAATGTTTTAGCCATTGAAGGTAGGTGACTTTGCTAATATTTGAAGACAGCGCTTACATGTATGCTTCTTGCTAACATTTACTGTGAATTCCTGATAATACAAATAATAGTCTATGTATATTTGAAAAGGCTTAGATATACATAGGAGCCAAACATTGATGTTACAAAAATCGACTTTGAACCTAAATATATAAATAAGAAATTGGTTTGAATGCAAGGCCTTTAAGGCTTTCTGAAAATTCTAATAACGTCAAAATATAATATCGTTCAAAAACTACTCCCCACTAAAGGTAGATGACTCTGCTACTATTTCAACCCAGCGCCTATATGTATACTTCTTACTATATTTACTGGAATTTATAGCAATTCAAAATATAATGTAGATTTGGGTGACTTGAGATACAGACGTTCATATCTACTAGATCTGATCTGTCTAGACAGATTTACAAACAAGTATCCCTCATTTAAAAAAATTCTCTCCACTAAAGGTAGGTGTCTTTGCTAATATTTAACCTCAGCGCCTATATGTATACTATATGAAGTATAATGTTTTAGCTAATATTTGCTGAAAATTTAAAGTACTACATTTCGGCGAACTAAGCTATAGGTAAATAAAGTAGATATTAATGTAAATAAATATAAACTCTTTTACTGCATAAAAATAAACTTGTGTCCTTTTGCTGTTGAAAAAATTCTGTCAGTGTTTTTCCTGGCCTCTTTCCCATAGCCATACTCCACACACACATACAGTAAGTGTGTTGATAGGTTGGCTTCTTGGTACGAGGATAATACTTAATTCCATACTAAACTGCTAGTTAAAATAATGATGAGAGACAGCCATAAATGCTGCTTATAATACTAATACATACATACATACATATGTATGCCGTTGCAAAGGTGTATTTTGATTACTTAGGAATTACGAAAGTCAGAAAAAAGTAGAACGCATAAAAAGTTTTGCTTTTTATATTTAACCTACACAAAATATTATTGGCAGCTATATGCTATAGTAGTTCGATCTGAATAATTTCTTTAGATATTATAGTGTTGCTTTGTGCAATGGTCTGTGCTAAAAATTATGAAAATATCATCAAAAGAAACAGTTTTCTATACAAGGACATTATTTCGATCCCTCAGTTTGTATGGCAGCTATATGCTGCAGCAGTCCGATCGGAACAATTTTTTCTGAGATTATATTGTTGCCTTAGGTGATGATATGTTCAGAATTTCGTAAGAATATTTTATCAAATAAAAAACGTTTTCATATAAAAACGTAATTTTGATCGGTCAGTTTGTACGACAGCTATATGCTATAGAAGTTCGATATTAGTGAGTCCGACAAATGAGAAGCTTCTTGGACACAAAAAAGATGTGTGCAAGGTTTTGGGTCGAAATCTCAAAAACTAGGAGATTTTTCAGAGTCTTTAATATAATTTTTTTTGGTGTTAAAAACTATTATAAATACACTCTGTTCAGGGTATAAATTTACTGTAATGAGGACTTTTAATGGCATATCGAAATTGTATCAAAATACATATATTATGCCCAAAGACCTTGCTTTCATACCTTTGCTAAATTAATTGAACTTTCGCTTCAGATCTTTTAACTATTTCTAGACTTTCATTCATTCTTCAGAGAAAAAAAAAAGTGTAGTCTGACAGTTTCCTGGAAGTTTTCGGGAATAATTTGAATATGCTAAATGATAAGCTAAAGTTCCTAAACGTAAATAAGTACTAGTAAAGAAGAGTCGGAGCTCAAAATTCGATACTTCCTGCAAAAGAACTTCCCAGCAGTGAAAAGTATTCTGCTTTCTCAACTTTCTGGAGGCTTTTCAACAATACAACAATTGACTATACCAAACGTTATACCATGATTCCTGGACCAAAGTACATACTAGTAATAAAGTAGTGCGAGCTCGTAAAGTGAAGCTCTCTGCAAACGAAACTCAAAGGGTMTACAAATCTTATAGCGACACACAGGATACAAAATGCTGGCCAACTACTTACTTTGCCACAAACTCATTGGCTTACCGGGAAGAAGCGTTGACTATATACTTTATTATTTTGCGTGTCATTAAAATTAAATGAGGAAAATCGATGGCAATGCCGGCACTTGGCAATTAAATTTGTTGGGTGTTTTGTTGACAGTGCTGATTACGACGTCCAACGCGAAGACAAGCCAAACAAGCAGCCAGCCAACCAACGGACTAACCAAGTCGGTTGCAGCGCGGCAGCGTGGAGCCAAGAACGAACGCCTAACCAACAAACAAATCCAACTTGCCTCATAAGCCCTTGGCTGTACGTAATTTCTTATGATGCTACTTCTTTTATGCTTCTTCTTGTTTCTACATCTACTGCGTCGTCTTGCAATAGCTGCTGTGGTGTTCTTGTTTGCTGGAAAAGCGCGAAAGTGTGGCGTATATGCTAGTTTAAGGTGTTGTTTGAGCTTCCGTTATACAGCTACTGGGTGGCGTGTAGCGCACCGCCCTTAAAAACAACAACAAATGTTGTAATACTAATTAGTGTAATAAGGCACGTTTCGCATAATAGCAGAGACAAAATAAAGAAGTCTTGATTATTTGTTAAGGTAGTAGGGTAAATGGGCACTGATGTGAGAAAAAGTGTCTTGCATACGAAGCACTGAAAGAAATCGAGCAAGAGTTTTGAAAAAAGTTTACTATTATTTTCTTAACAATATTTTAAGATTAGCTAACCGTTGTATGGGTTAGTTTGAGTTAGTCTGRCAAGCTTATGAGCCATGCATAAACTCTTTTTGTAYTTTCGACAGYATCCATGCAATAGAGGCTATCTATGCGGCTTGCCCAATAGTAAGACGTCTGCTCGAAATATACTGAAGTGGTTCAGTAGCTTAAAGGCTGCCTTTTGCTAAGTAGTAAGGATAGTATATCTCCGAACCAACTCCATCTCCCATTTTCGAGCCTTTCGTATAAAAGTTTTCTGTGGTTACTCTGAACCTTCTTTCCCATTTAAAGTGGAATTACTTAATCGGTATTTCACAACCGCCATTAATCAGCGCTTTAGGCCCGAAATTTACATGTCAATTCTACTGCAGACAGCAGTCGTCCTAATCCTTCGGCCAGTTTTCAGCGAATAGGTCCATAGGTCTAACACTAGTTGAAAAGCCGCCGTTGCAGCTTCCATTACGCACAAGCGAGCTGGTTTGAAAGGTTTGAACTGATAGTTTCACTGCTACCCGCCGCAGGCTTGCCTCTTTCCGCTGCTACCCGCCGCAGGCTTACCTCTTTCCGCTGCTAACAAAATATTTTAAAAGCATTGATCCTTCATCTGAGGCTGTTGTGTCTCTTTTATTGGTTTTTTTTTTTTTTTTTTTGGTGGCAGGTCCCAAACCCAGCGCAGAACACTGGATGATGCGCATCAGAAAACTTTTCTTATTGTCATAGACTTCAACACATGGGTCCATCCTTCAAAACCAAATGCGGTTTCAGACAAGCCGACTCCATATCGTGGGAATTCTTTAATCTCCTGCTGGAGAAATTAATTGGAGCTGCAGAGCTGAACAGAGTTGTACAATCGATCGCGTCGACATTACGAGTTTTCGAAAGAAATGTTCTGCGGAAAATTTATGGTCCTTTGTGCATTAGCAACGGCGAATACCGCAGTMAATGGAACGATGAGCTGACACATAGTTCAGCAAGTTAAAAGGCAGGGGTTGCGCTGGCTAGATCTTGTCGTCCAGGTGAAAACACTCCAGCTCTAAGAATATTTGACGCAGTACCCGCCGATGGAAGTAGAGGTAAAGGAAGGCCCTCAGTACGTTGAAAAGACCAGRTGCAGAAGGACYTGGCTAGAACCAGAACCTGAAAGAAAATAAGAAACGACTGGCGAGCTTTCGTAAACCCGATTATAGCCGAGTAAGTGGTGAGGAAAGACGAAGTAGAAAAACAATACATACATCCACACATTTCTTCGCAGTGTAAAAAATATCGAATCACTCAAGCATTGGAAAATGGACTCACACCGTTAAATATTTGACAGGATATGCGAGATATGTCCTCACTTTAAGACACACCTTTCTTTTACCCAGAAATTCGCCCAACACATAACGGGAAATGCGTGTATTTTTATGCGTGSTGTGTGTTTGCCGCTTTGTACGCTGTCAATTAAGCTTTTATGACGAGCGCGAAATTAATTATATGACACTCAACCTACAACAACAAGTAGGACACCATAAAACTGCACACACACACACACACAGGGATAGAAGTGCAGTTTGGGCGTAGGGTTGTCACTCGTGCAACCTAATTCCTTTAATAGTTAATTATTTGTTTATAAAGGATTTTGAGAGCATATGGACAACGCACTAATTTGGAAGCATAAACGGAGAGTGAGTGCGCTGAAGCACTTAAAAATGTGCTGCTCGTGCGTTTGTGTGGGCAAGCGGACGTGTAATAAAACTGCGCTTTAATCACACTAAAAACTCTCGGCTATGCACTTTTTTCGCACGCCACTTACGCAAGCGGTAACGGTATAGCTCTGCATGTGTATGTGTGTGTGAGTCCATTTCGGGTATTTTCTTGCCAGTAGGGGTTCAGTATGTGCTTTTGTATGTATGTGAAATGGTAAAGTAAATGCTCGTGGCATTTTGTGTCTCGACCGTAAATCTTTACTGCAACATCCTACGCTTACACGTTCCCCCCGCGCTTCAACTTTTTCAGTTTGATTTAAAAATTATCTATTTTCGCCCTGCAGTGCTCGTTGTGGTTGCTCGTAAAATTTTAGGCTGCGAGTGTGTTATGCATGCTCCGCTCGGTTGATTTCCAGCTCCAGGCGCGCTTTCGGATGCTTTCGGGCGCAGCCTGCTTTAGACGCACTTTAATTTGTGCATCTGCCTTTGTGCGGCTTTTCGTCAGCAAATAAATTAAGAATGGGTTGTAAAAACTTTAATGAGCGGGATTAATCATACAGATAAGGGTGCTGARTTTAAGTGGGCAGTGCTGTGGTTGAGCCGAGCCGAGTGTGGCAAAAAGCTGACATAAAAGTCAAATGCGGAAATTGAAGTTTTCCTAATAATACACACATAAATATTGCAGCGAGTTGGGCACTAATTTATTTTAACTGATTGCTGGATAGCTAAGTGTGTATGTTTTGGTATGTATGTATAGTATATGTATATGTATATATGTGTTTGTGTTTGTGTGTGTTTGTGTGTTGCATTGCAAGCATATCAAAAGCTTTCGTAGCTCGTCTATTTAATGCCTTGGAAAATTTCAAGTGGCTTGTGAGCAATAACGGTTTACGATGAGGGAAATGTGTAACGAATGGCATTAATGCCCTGCAACAACAAATTATTAGCAAAAAATAAATTAGTTTTTGGRTCAACAATGTCAGAAATGAGTGCTTTATTGCCAAGTTTCCCAGAAGTTTAACTGTAAACTCAAAACTCATTTGAAAGTAGTTAAATTTTAGATTAACTTTATGTCTCGGATTAAGGAGGCTTGACAATGTACGCAAATGCAGAAGAATTAGCTGGAGTTTGTAAGCACAAAAAGTGAGCTCTTCAGTGTTTATTAATTTATGTCATACAGCGCTATGTTATTAAACTAAAACAGGAAAAAACGGTAACTTCGGCTGCACCGCAGCTATAATATATATATAGCTCCTTCTACTTATCTCTTACTAACAAAAAAAAGTCTGCATAAAAGGACTTGACTTTGATCGGTTAGTTTGTAGRGCAGCTATCTGCTATAGTCATCGGATCTGAATAATTTTATTACAAATTAAGGCGATGCCTAAGACAATATTCAACGCAAAATTTCATCAAGCAAAAAGAAGGAAGAAAAGCTTTCGCCTTTGACAAACGCATAAACCCCAATTTGAATGACCCATAAGGCTGCGTCAGAGTGTGTATAAGAATATTATCAGTTCAGAAAAAAAAAATTAAAGAAGATTGCAATTAAACACTATAATATTAGGTTGTCAAATATCTCCCTTCCGCTTTTGCTTTTTAATCAATGCTTTATAAAAAATGTTACAGTGATCGGATTTAGTTCAAATGTGCGCCGTTTCATTCGATAATCTGTTTCCATCTAGACGGCAACTTCATGAAACCCCCACGTAGAAGCTTCTCTCCTTATTTGCGAAGTACTCGCACAGCCACTTTTCACAAGCCTCTTTTGAGTTCAACTTTATGCCAACAAGGGCGTTCGCCATTGTCAGGCACAGGTGGTAATCACTTGGCGCTATCTTCGGGCTATATAGTGGAGGCGATAAAACCTCTCATCCGAGTTCCCCTAGCTTCTGACGAGTCATCAACGAAGTGTGTGATCTGGCGTTGTCCTGGTGGAACACTACACCCATTTCTGTTGGCCAATTCTGGACGCTACTGGTCGCCTGCTTCAAGCGCTTCAGTTTTTCGCAGTAGATAGTAGAATTAGACGTCTGGCCAATCTCACCAAACAGACGGCAAAACCTTCCTGGCCGTCAATCCCGGCTTGGCCACTGTTTGGGACGATTCACCGGCYTTCGTCCACAACCGTTTTCGCTTGATATTGTCGTATGTGATCCATTTTTCGTCGCCGGTCACCATCGCAGGCATTGATTCGGTCCAGAGGGTTTTTTCTTGCGTCAAATCGCTCCCATCATCTGGGCGATGTCACGCGATGCCACATGCTGGTCTAACCCAATGTTTTCCATGATTCGAGCATGGTCTTCAGCCGGCTGGCTTATCGATGGTGTCGTTTTCACCCGCATCATGGTGACTCCATGTTTCAAGTGATCCGGAATGAAGTCAAAGTATGTGAGGATTTAAGATTGTTCAGACAMGTRCTCTTTCAAGAACAGCGATCTCTGAGTCTGATAGCAACTTTCGCAGCCATACACCTTCGACGATGTCTTCGGGCMCTATRTACAAKRTGGCGTTCMAGATGGWTTGTGTGGTTAAGCTCTCTTATTTKCAAGCCATTAAGCATGCTTCGACACATTTCTCAGAAAATATTTCTGTAATGTAGAATATAACTGTAAATACATATTTCTGCACTAAACAAATACACATAAAATTGMTAGTGTAGCCATGAATACCAAGAATTTATTTAGCGTTAAATGCATGCAAGCWCTTCTTTCCAAGTCATTTGCTGACTTTCAATTAATTCTCGCAGCAATTTTCGTGGAAATTTATTTTTGCCACTTCATGCTCGCGCTTTTCAGCTTTTTTTTTYCTATAACTCATTTGGGTTTGAATTTCGAGCGAATTTACCGCCAGCTGCTGAAATGTTCAATTAATTAATTTGCTTTGKATACGGAAAATATGCAAATGGAAAAAGACTAAGAAGAAGGTGAATAACGAATAAAATTAAAATTAAAGTGAAATAATAGAGAGTTGGTTGATGCTGGCAAGTATGACCATATGTACTTGAAAACGCTTGTGAGTTGAGTTAGTTGTCCTCACAAACAAAAAAAAATACACTACAAGCTTGCTTCGGTTGAAACACACAAATCGTCACATAAAATGCTAAGCAATGTATCATCAAAAAAATCGAATTTTTTATAGATTATGATTCTCTACATCATATTACGTATATAAGCGTAAAATATTCAGCTTCCTCTGTCAGATAACCAATACGTAACCAATATGTAACCAAAACATAACCAATGTATAACCAACCTATAACTATTTCATAACCAATATATAACTATTTCATAACCAATATATAACCATTTTATAACCTAAACTCAAATATTGTTTCAATCTGATTGGTTTCTATTATACCGTTTTTCCTTCGCCTATAAATTTATGAAAAGTGTTGTTATGTTATTTTACATTTTAGCTGATGATATAAACAATTATATAGCCTAGTCTACTCGAGATCATATTAATAATGTAAAATATAAAAAAGCACTCTATTCTTGCTTTGAATTCTAATAAATGAAATACAAATCTCCAAAGCCGCTTATTGAGAATCCTCTAATGAATTATGAAAGACGCGCTTAGGAGAGGCAATAAATATAAAATTGGAACTTCAAGTGAGAATGAAAGCAGCTGGCATACGAGTAAACACAAATGAAGCCTACAATTGCAATGCTAATAACAACAACAATGCGGCTAATGTCAATAAATTCAATTTAATTCAATTGGGTACGAAACGATTTTTGTTGCGACAGCAGCAAGCCGACAATACCTGAGCATAGTAATAGCTACGTGTATGTATGTATGTATATTTGTATGCGCATATTTGTATGTATGTGTATCTCCAAACTTTTGATATGTGTATGTATGTATATATATTAGTACGTCAATAGATCCACCTAAAAAACGCCAAGCAACGAATTTCGCTTAAGCGCCTGCTTAGACGATCAAAAGCTGTGTAAACGCTTGTAGCTAGACTGTGCGCCTAAGTATATGCTAGAGATTTGTCCGTGGGGCAATCGCAATAAAATCTATTTGCATGCATTGGCTGGGTTAAGTGGCCCTTGGAGCGCTAAAAAATTGATGTGCACAAATGGATTTATTTTTTGCTATACTTAACGGTACATGTGTAGTTACACATTCAAATACAGCTGCTYAAAACGGGATTACTTGCATGTGTCTGTGTTGAATATGTAAAATAGCATGACAAAAAGTAATTGAGACGCTTGATTTGTCAACCGAAATTGAGGGGGGGCTGTTTTTTTTTTATCATCCTTGCAAATCGCAAGCACTGAAGAGGTCTGTTGTTATTTCAGCTCTACGACGTCATACCTTCCATGTGTTGGCTGCAACAAGATAGAGGTCGGAGTTAATACTAGGATCTCGAAGCGTAAGCACGTCTAAAACACTGAAGACGTTTCTTCCGTCTAACAAAACATGATCGTTCCGGTTTGTGGCTTTTCGGAGACAGCCAAGTTGCCTGATGAATTTCGCTATGGTGGAATCTAGTACTACAGATAACCATATGTCGAGCTCTGACGAACTTGCTCAGTATCAACCCATTTTGGAGATGTTTCATTATGGAAGCTGAATTTACCGACCGTTGTGTCAAAGATACCGAACATTCCGGTGCATGCTCCTAAAGTAGTCCGTAACGCGTTTGCCATGGTCGTCATCAAAAGTGGGTTCTCTTAKGCGRGGCTGTTGTGTTCTTTCCATTGGGGGTACATTTCTAAGTGAGATTTCGCTTTGTCACTTTAGCTCGCTTTCGGTAGGATGTTTTAAAGCTATCYAGAGGAAATCGTGAGTCTTGTATAAAATAATCATTTCATACCGCTCCCAAGCGATTGTTGCTGAGTTGCTGTTTACTCACTCGCGTGTACTTCTACACATGGCTTCATCAACCAAATTTTAGTCAAAAATTCTCACTTAAGAATATCGGATTTTTGAAAAGGTCAGAAGGTTAAATTTTGAGGTTATGTGAAAAATTATGTATGCGAAAATTATAKATGTTTCTATATCTACAAATATGTCATATAACTTTTTCTTGTAGCACTCATAGTCTGACCGGAAAATGAGCTAAACCGTGCTTAACTCCCAAAAATTCAACCACATGCCTTAACTTCCTTTTCGCGGCCACAGATCGCTCGTAAATTATTATTATTATTATTATTATTTTTTTTTTTAATTTTTGTTATTTTATGCTTCCTTCCTATGGGTTTCATATAAATTTTATTCACTTGTAACCATTTTCAAAGATTTCTGCACTGGTGTAAGAAGTGTCCATACTCCTAAAGGCCAAACCATCGGAAAGTTTTTCAGTTCTTCTTTTATAAAAAAAGTTGCAAATATATTTGTGTATTTGTATAATAGCGTTTTCTAAATAATACGCATCGCATGTCGCCGACTGTCAACGTCATACTTTAGCATAGTATAACATAACAACAACAGCAACAACGACACATGTCATGGCATGACTTGATGGAATATTCGGTGCTGCCAATAAACACAAAATACCAGCGGCCAAGAGTCACATACATAACTGCATACATGCAAAAACCAATACAAACGACAGCAAAGCTAAGGCAAGCAATTGCAACAACAATGACAAAGCACGCGAAACAGAGTAGTACGAGTAAGAGGCACTTCATAGCAACAGTTGCGGTACGGAGCATCAGCACGCCACACGGCCATCATCGGAATACGTCAGTGGTATCGAAAGCAGCAACAACAACAGGGTAAAAGAAAAATATATAAATAACAACAAGCCAGCAACTGTCAACCGCAAGGCATGACAAGTTGACACAATTACCATTGTTGCGCTTGTGCATGTTGTTGCTGCTGTTGGTGTTGTTGTAAACGGTCACATCAAAGAGTTGTGCCAGCGGCACGTGTGTACCATTTTCGTTGCTTTTATACCCTGCATATGGTATATTAGATTTACCAGGAAGTTTTTAACACACAAAAGGAAACGTCGCAGACTCTAACTAATCAGCGTGATGGGCTGAGTCCACGATGACGATGTCCATCTGTACTTAAATTTTCGAGATATCGATCAGAAATTTTGCACATGTACTTTTCTCTCGAAGAATTCACTCATTTGTCGGAACTGCCGATATCCGAGTACTGTAACAATTAGCTGCCATACAAACTGAACGATGGGAGTCAAATACTTCTATGAAAAACTTTTGTATTTGAAGAGCTAACTATATGAAATTTGGCGAATATTATTTCCCAATGGCAACGGTTTATTTTCCGAAGAAACTGTTCAGATCGGATCAAGATAGCATATAGCTGTCATATAAAGTGACCGATCAAAATTCAGTTCTTGTATGGAAAACTTTTTTATTTGATGAGATCTTTTCATGAAATCGGGTTTGGGATTATCGCTCAAAGCAACTCTACAATATTTCTAGAAATTGCTTAGATCGGACCATTATAGCTTATAGCTGTCATACGAACTGAGTTATCGGAATCAAGTGCTTGTATGGCAAACTTTTTGATGTGAGGAGATATCTCTACGAAATTTTACACGTATTATTATCCAAGATAGCGGTACATTTTCCGAAGAAATCGCTCAGCTCGGTTCATAATAGCATATAGTTGCCATACAAAATGACCCATTAAAATTACGATAAATATCTTTTTATAACCTTCCATGCTATGAAAAATTCAACTGTGTTGGGTATGATATGAAGATATGAAGTTTCGGTAGTCCGACTGTCAGTGCAGTACATGGGTCTCTGTTTGCCGCTTTGCTTAATTTATTTAATTTAATTTGTCATTAATTTTAGATCCAGCGARTTTTTCGAAAATATCGTGCTGGCGGAGCATTAAGAAAATATATATCAAATTTTTTATACACATATTTGTGATTAGCGTATTTGCGCTTTTCATCCACACTCAGCCCGCAATTGACGCAGCCTAATGTCAATTGTTGAGTGACACTCGTTGCCTCGCACTCGTCCTCTCCACTGATGAACCCATTTCTTAGCGCGTTGTCAAAACTTTTCTCACACCCACACTCAMTACATACAATTGAGGTACACAAAATAATATATATATATTTTTTTTTTTTGCTTTCTTCGAAATCAAAACAGTTCTTTTGTCTAAGTGCTTGCTCGTGCCAGAGGTTGGGCAGCCATTTGCGTTAGCTTGCCGTTGAAATCGAATTTGCTTTTACGATCCTAATGACAAAGGCTACGAGATAAGCCGACACACGCTGCTCCAACATGAAAGTCAATAAGTTGTGACACACTCAAATACACACGCACATGTGCTATTGTATTGGCGAGAGAAATATGTAAATACTTTTGTGTGCTCATTGACACACACGTGTTTCAGTTTTGTGCAGACCTGCTTTTCAGCCAATAAATAAATTTATATTTTTGCTTAATTATGATCACTTTTTCATATATTGTTTTATCTTTATTTTCAGGTATGTAAACAATAGTAAAATTTGTAAGTAATTCTTTAAAAATATCATTGATTTATATACTATAGGCTCCTAAATACACTTTATATACATATCTATTCATATACATATGTAGCATATACCACACTAAGGTGGTTAAAAAATAGAATATCTTTTTCCTTTCTCTGCAAGATAAAATATGACAAAAAAAGGTCCCGGAAATTGAAAATAAAACGCAAAATTATTTAATTATTTATCAGTATTTGTTTTGTTGCCTTCAAAGGAAACCCCGCCAGATACAATACACTTATGCCCAAGAGTTTTTCAGTCCTCGAAACACTTTTCATAACCACTTCATAGGATGATTTTCAGCACCTTCCGTGAATTTTTTTTTTTTTTCTTCGCACGACTGAAAACGGGTTCCAAGGAGTGGCAATTTCAGTTTGGGGAACAAGCAAAAGTCACACGGTGCAAAACTGGTGAATATGTTGGTTGTTTGTTGGTAGTCATTGCGTTTTTGGCTTTAAATTTGGTCACAATAATGGTTTGATGTGATGGTGCATTATCATTGTGTAAAATGCATGAATATTCTTCTACAATTCCGGCCGTTCTCACGCAAACGCCTCATTACGTCCAAGTAGAACTCTTGATTGACCGTCTGTCCCTCCGGAACATATACATTATTATCAAAACCATTATCAAAAAACAAAAAAAAAAAAAACACAAAAAAAAAAAAAAAAAACAATTACCATTACCTTAATTTTTGTGCGGTTCTTTTTTCCATCCAATCCGCTGATTGTTAAGTGGTTTGCATATGAAACTCATAAACTCATGTCTCGTTGGCAGTTATAATGCTCTCCATGAATTTTGGATCGGAATTTGCGCCATCAAACATGTCCAAAGAGACCAGTTTAGGGTACTCTTTTTAGAAAGAGATTCAGCTTTATCAGAACGAGTCGAGCAAGAATGCGTTTCAAACCCAAAATATTCACCAAAGTCATCGGTACGGACTCGCGAGCCATATCTTTAACACTTGCCTGACGATTTTCAAGCACCACATCCTTCACTTTTCTAATATTTTCTTCAGTTGATGAGATCGAATGTTGTCCAGAACGAGGTATATCTTTAACGATCTCGCAAACGTCTTTGAAGGCTTTGTAGCACTCGCAGGACTGTGTTTTTTATAAAAATGTAGGCCTTTCCTAACATTCGCAACGTTTCCGCACACGAAATTTTGTTAGAAATACAAAATTTGACACCAATTCTTCGTTCTTTCCTCTGAAAAAATCACAATTCAATATTGGGGGGTACCTACATACTTAAGCGGCTGGTTGACAGAGTACGCTCACAGTTGGTATTGTAATCAAAGGTTAGTATCTTTAAAACTGTTTACTTTACACAAACAACGTGAAAGACCGTTTTGTAGAGCATAGAATTGCCATAAATACTATGAAACAAGCTATCTTTTTCAAGTAGGTGGAAGTAGGAAATTTAATTTTTTTTTTCCTCCACTCGCTGAAGTTGATTTTTCGATGAAAATCTGGATTATTTTCAAGTTGTTGCTCAGCCCAAGTCATGGACATACGTATGTCGATTCTGGTGGTCAAGCGGCTTCTCTTCTTGCGTCAGTTTCATTTTGTAAGATTCTAGGCCCAGATCTTTTCGCAAAACTCGTCACAACGTTGTCACACAGATGCCCAACGCTTGAGAATGACGTCTTAGAGCCTGATTTGGGTCTAAGCAATTTTTTTTTTGTTTTTTTGGCAGCAATATTCTCGATACTACGGGCACTTCGTTGTTTCACAGCAAACATTTTGTGCTGCGGCTGTGGATTCAAATTTTCTAGTAGATGTGATAGGACGATTATGTGGACCATAAATTGGACGTAGCGTTCTTAAAGTTGAGGCCACTGACTCCGAATTTCGGTAGTGAATTTTAATAATTTCGACTCGTTGTCGGATCGTATATCTTTCCATTATGAAATGGCATACCTTACTGAAGAGAAGTGTCAAAAGAGCGGAAAAAAATATTGTCCTTGTTGAAAAACTTATTAAATGGTAATATCGAAAATGAATGGAGAACTGTTGTGCGGTAGACCTTCCCGTTACAATTAAGAGCCCTTACCTGTACCTGGAGAGACATTCTTAGAGGTGTCTAAGAGCATAGTTTTCAGGGTCCCATGTGTAAAAAAAATTTTCGTTTTTCTTATACACTCTAATATACAACATATGTACTATATATAAATACACATAGATGCATATGTATATACGAAAGGTAATTTTACCAGCATAAGACACCGTTATTCATTAAAACACTATAAATTAATTATAATTTGCGAATTTTCCAATTTGCATGCCCCAAACGCCTTAAATTAACGGCAGATCATATGAATTTTAAATTTGCATTACAAACGCCTCACTGGCGATTGAATYTTATGTGCAGCAATTGAAAATGCTTTAATAAATCTGTTGCATGCTGCAATTTAATAAAGTTTTTGTTGTAACTGTAACTCGTGTATGTGTATAACGAAGACATGAGTCACAAAACAACAGCAGCAACAACAGTTAACAACAACAACGGCAATGGCGTGTGCAGAGGCTGCATCAACAACAGCACGAGTACAAATTACAATAATAACATTGATGATGAGTGAAGGAGGGGGCAGCAGCAGTTGTAATTTAAACAACTACCATGTCTACAACAACAAAAACAACGAACAAAACAACAGTTAGTGTGTGCGTGCGCTTGTTTGTGGAATATGTTGCATGTAATTAAGGGCAACACCGCAACGAGTTTATCAACGGCAAATCGATTCGTCACAAGAGCAGCGAGCACACATGTGTGTGTGTGTGTATGCGTGTGTATGTGTGTGAGTGGGAAATAGAGAGGAAGAGTTGCATGCATGCATTAAGGAGTGCGAGAGAGGCAGCGGCATGAACTCATGGCTGGCAGGAAGCAATGAAGCTGCAACACACACACACACACACATGCAACAAGCAATGAAGCTGCAACACGCACACTCACACACACAGATGCATATTGATGGCACAGCACAACTATGGTATTAATTAATATGACTGCAACAATAATGACATGACAGTGCAGCCAGCAACAGCAATAACAAGCAGCCAGGAGTAATGACAACAACAGCAACAACAATGTGCTGCACTGCATATTAATAGTTGGTAACCAATATTTTGTGGTAACGCGCGCAAACATGGCCAGCAAAACAGAGAGCAACAACAACATCAGCAACAGCAACAGCATTTATTGCGACGACAATGTAGCAAACAGCAATAACAACAATTGGCAATAAAAAACAGTGTGCAAAAACAATATACTTACAGTTGTTGTTGTAATAAAGCAGCCAAGCGTGTTGCCTGCGCCCCAAACGGTGACATTGATGGCAACAACAACAACAAGAACAACAACAAGAACAACAACAACAATAATAACAACAACTGTTGCAATTTTAGTGCGTGCAGCTTTATCAACAAGAACATGAAAAACAACAACAATAACAACAACAACTACTCTTGCAACTGTAGTGCTAGCAGCGCTGTCTGCCACGCACCAGCTCCAGCAACGTCTAGCCAACCACAACCACAACAACAGCRATTCATCAATGCGTCAATAGCTGTGTATATGTGTGTGTTTGTATGTGAACGCGCAGCTCGTCAGCAACTATTCGTAATTATGTGCCTGTTGCTGCTGCTGCATCCGCTGCCACCGCTGCTGTGGTTATTATTTTCACGTTGTCTATGTGTTTGTATATATATGCATATGTATGTTTGTATGTGTATATGCATATATGTTGGCTGTTGCTAGGCTTATGTTGCCGCGTTTATTATCATCATTCATTGCTGCCGTCAGTGTTGTGTGGCCATATGCATGTATGCACATATATACTCCCATATGTATGTATATGCATACATACATGCTTATATACATACTCACACACATACATTTATACTTATATTGCATGCATAAGCAGTTGTTTACTATGCGATTTCCATTGCTCGAATAACAACTTTGTATGCAAACAGTTATAGTTAGCGCTTGTTGTTGTTGTTGTTTTAGTTATTGTTGTTGTATATTGCAAATTATAAAGGTGCTAATAATGCTAACAACATCTGCATATTGCATGGTTGCCACTTTGCCGCTCATATAGCCGTTAAGCAAGTCAACACATACACAAACAAACAAACATATACACACCCAAACAGCCATACACGCATATTTACTTAGCTGCGCGTATAATTTATGCACATAATCACACAGTCCGCTGTCGCGACACACTGTCATCTCTAATAATGATATTTCAGCTTCAAGCTCATATTTGTGTTGTTGTTGCTCATGTTGTTGGCAAAATTACAGTGAAGAGCAAAAACAAACAAAAAAAAAAAGAAATAGAAATTGAACAACAGCGTTTCACACGGGTGCTTATGATTAGCACAACAATAGCAGCAACAATGTATGATTTTGCTTAATAACAGCGCTAAGCGCTTATAAGATCAGCGCTACAGCAACAACTACAACACATGAGTAATTTAAAATATCAACAAAGTGTTTATTTTTATAAATCACATTCGAGCAGCTAATAATTGCTGGTGCCTGGTACGCTGACACACCTACTAGTGATGCCTGCCAGGCGGTGAAATCGAAGCAACCTTTCGATTTCCTATTTGCGCGGCTAATATTAGCTTGCTTAACTGGTTGTTGTTGYTGTAGGTTATAATTATTAAATTTGAGCTTTTAAGGCAGGTAGTTTCTAGAAAAGGACAGTATAATAGTTAGGACTTTATCCAGATTTCGATCGGTCAACGTTCGCTGTGTTTAACGTGGGTACCTGCTGACGACACTCACCACGGCGCTCAAGAACACACCGAATCACTTCAATGCGTTGATCAATGCCCTGAAACTGCCACCGATTTTCATTATCAATATATAATTCAGTGCTCTGCATTTTCAGTACCAATAGACAGTCTGGAATTGACACACGAACCACCTTGGCAGAGTCAGGGCCCTTATAAAACCTCTGCAGTACTTTCGGTCCGGCACGCGGTTGCGATGCAAACCCATATTCAACTGATAAAGTATCACTTCTTTCCGCATTCGGGTATTAAACCACAACCGCCATGATACTCCCCGAGTGGCTAGTTCGCATGAGCAAGTTGGAGCGAACTCTAAGGACTCCTGCTCCCCGTGTTACCAGAATTAAGTCTCCGGTCGGACCTCGTAGATGCAACTACTACCAGTTCAGTTTTCATACTGCTCTGCACTAGTGACCAGGGATTGGACCACATACACGCATTACACACACACCATTCACACAAGAAGCTAACCCTAATTTCCAGTTAAACGCCTTCGTCGCCTAAACAATTCACCCATGTTCGGCATTCCGACTAGTGGAGATCACACCGCTAACATCTAAACGTCCATCAGTCCAGATAATGTCCCTACCACCCAAATCCCGAATGTCCGAGAACATCGGGYATGCTGCAATTGCATGTACCCAGTCCTCAACCCGCGTCCCACAAAAACACCCTGACTTATCAGATAGCTGCCTATGATACAAAAATGCCGATGCTTCGTAAGGAGAAAACTCGGRATTGGACAGAATCTGAAGTCTGGGTTGCTCTCAACAAACCCAACGTTCCGGATGTACTCGCAAATAATCGTTTACGTAGACCGGAATATCCGGAAAACGGGGAACAGCCAATTTATACGGTAGCTATATGGTACAATCGTCCGATATCGACTGTCCCGACATATAAATAGTTTCTTAGGAAGAAAATAACGTATGGAAATTTTCAGAGCGATATCTACAAAACTAAGGGTCTAGTTCGGGCACATTTAGATAGACAGGCGTACATGGATGAACCCTGCTCATCACGCTCATCGGTTATACATATACATTATACTTTATAAGCCTTAGAGAGCGCAAGATCAAGCTAATGGAACTTAAAGCGTCTACACTGACGAAACGCTGGAATCTACCAAGCTACCGGAATAGTGCATTATCTTCCTGGTGGACCTCTGTTAGGTCAGGCAAAGCGGCTGAGACTCAGTTCTTAGTTTCTAGATTTACTCAAGTATAGAGTTCCCATTTATATCAAAGAATTCCTATGACAGCGGAGTCGCAGAGAATATAATACTTGAAAAAATGAGTCCAATCTTAATAGAACCGACGAAAAAATTCTGGAAAATCCATTCTCCCTGCTTTGTAGTCAGTTAAGTTCCCGACTATTACTAATGAGTGCCACAAAAGAGAAAGAAAGAGACAAAACCACATAAGAACGAAGAAAAGTGAAAAGACTTAACTAAACCAAAGAAGATTTCAAACAAACTAAAACAAATAGCAACAAATTACGACCAAGACCACAACAATAAATAGAAAAGACTCTACACAAGCAGCTACGACAAAAGAAAAAAAAAAAAAAAAAAAAAAAAAATGTATATTCCGCTTCCTTCTCTACCAAAATCTCGCAATTTGTTTAGCGCTGATTGCAGTGGCTGCGACGACGAGCTCATTTCTTGTCTTGTCAAATGTTGCAGATTGTGAGTAATTGCCGCGACTAATGTGAGCCAGGGAATGGTTGGTGGGCGTGGCCGCCGCGTAACGGAAGCGAACCAACACACTGAAAGCGCACATCAAAGGCAAAAGCGGATTTACAAAATGTCGGCAGAGCAGASTAGAGAGCCACGCAGCGCAAAAAGGAAGGCGTTTTCGCCAACTTAAGAAAMCAAAAACGCGAAAGTTTGAAGAAAATTTGAGCCACCCAGCAGCTTGAGACACAGGCGCGCAGGAGGAAAGAAGGCAAGAGTTTCACAAAACTCAAATCACAGATTACTTGTAATTATGCATAATGATGTAGCCAATGCAGAGCAAAGTACGGGGGCKGGTGGCATAGTGAAATGCAAAAGCGCGGAACAGCATGCCGCACAGCGCTGACTTAGCGGTGGCAAGTTGAGACATGCGGCTGCCGACCACATGACATTGCCGACTACATAGCGCCTTCTTTCAATACTAATATGCGCGGGTGTATGTGTGTGTGGCTTCCGTTGTCGCGCAGCTGCAGRTGGTCAACATGCAGCAAACAAACAGCAAATCTCTGCAACACGATAGTACCAAACCTTGCGGCCTTACGCTCCGACTTTGGCTCCGGTCTGCTACTTYGACGTCGACGGCAGCTSCAACATTTGGCCGCCGCTCAACATTCAATGTGTAATTTGGCCAGTTACGCGGCTGGAACTAATTTGAATGCAATTATCGGTTTAGCAGACGATGTAAACTGTTTCATTAATGAGGCTGGTGTGCTGGTCCCCGGCAGGTCGCAACCCACGCCGCATCGCCAGCTCCATATACAACGTAAGCGCGTAATCGTGGCCAGCCAAAAAAGTTCTCAGGCAACGCCACAGCGCAGTTAGTCGCCCGTCGCCAACTACTGCTAAGCGGTAATTACGCGTCGCATGCAAAGTGCTCGACGCCAGATGAAAAGCGCATTGCACGATTTTCTTGCTGCCTTTGTTGTTCACCTAATTGCAAAGCCACTGGCGACATTCTGCTACTGTTACAAATTGCTGCTGCCTGCTTGCTTGCCGGCTGGCTAGCTGGCTTTCTACCTGAGTTCGTGTAAAACTTCTTCAGAAACACTACAATTTTCTTCTTATTTTTCACTTGAGTGCKCGGCGACTTGAGATTTGCTGCGAGTCGTTGGCGGATTCCAGCAGCTGGGTGTGGGAGAAAATTAATTTAAGTGGAAAAGCCAAATTAAAAACGAAAATGAAGAGTAATTCGAGAAAATAATTTCTGTGGTAAAAAACACGKTGTGACGCTGTGTTGCTTTCTACGCTTCCCTTGTCCGATTGGTAAATTAAGAAAATTGTATTACACTGCATTTCGATGTTCATTCACAATTTTGTTTAAGATGGTTTTATAAATTACTAAATTGCTTAAAATTACACCAACGAACTAGCTTCGCGCGAATTAAATCTCAAAATGTTTTTTAACCGCGAAAACCTCCATYTAGATTAGATAAATAGATAGAGGATTACACCGCGACCTAAAATCTGTTGTGCCMACTCCTCAGTCACAGCGACTCACTTAGCCCCAGCTTATTGATAAATTCAAATATACTACTAGGTGTCATTGAGACGTTCCGATCCCTATTTGGAAACATATTCATGCCTTTATCCTGCTACAGAAAGTTCATCAGTCGGTTCATTCCTTTATTCGTGGCTGTACCTTTGTGATCGGGCACCTAGATAAGGTGCATTTGGTTACGATATGACAGACTGTTCAGCCCTTCTATACCCTCTCATACTATTTAATAGCGATTTGTTCTCGTATGCAGAGATCGCTTTAAGTGCYGCTTGACTATCGCTGAATATAACTAAGTTCGTGGCGTTGGAAGTTTATCTCTACGCACCAATTCCCTCCGACGTTTTCGACGTCCATGTACCGCTTAAATGTACTATTTTTAAGCACTCGCTCGAGAGCAGATTCATTCCATTCAGCCTTACTGCTGAGGGAAACCTTGAATTTCTTAACAAAGTTTACACTTTAGGTAATGCTGTCACTTGAGAGAAGAGCCAGTGGTATTCCGTAACTTAAGTACTCATTCGCTGGGAAGAAATTAACTTACGTCTGTCAAATCCTTCTGCTGTCATTTGAAGCAGTGTGTATTTGGCCACCTGACTGATTACTAGGTAAAGAATCGTTGCAAGCTTTAGTAGCTTTGACAGGTCAACATGCCACTTCCCCCGCAGTTTGAAATTCAGCGTGAGACCAAGGTGATTGGACCATATTAATCATCTCTATCCCTCTCCCACAAAATTTAGATTCCTGCAGCCAGATAGGGACCTGCGTCTTGTCAACTTGAATAAATGTTCCATCTAAGAAAATTTCAAGATCTACGAGAGTTTTCATTCCAGAAGAAGTAACCCTCAAACCCATGTAGGGTTCGAACTCTCAGCTTATACAAACGTTTTGAAGAAGATATTTATTACCTCCATATCAGTGCTTTTCGACGTATTTAATCAAACGGAGACTTCTTTGTTTCGCGCAATCCTGATGCTGAGGAATAGAGAAGTGATCCGAAGTCCGAAGACCCGTTTGGATCATGGCTGAAGCGCTGGTAAATGTAAAGTCGCGGAGCTACCCAGAAGGGCACCTTTAACATACTTATAACAGATTCGAAATGTATTGGATCCCCGTTGTCTTGACGTATTCTAGTATTTGGCTWATGGATTTCACTTARCAGGCTTTGGTCGACGACCAGCTCGTATGCCACTGCAAGATCTTTCTGCTCTACGTTCAGCCCTATAAAATCCACTGTTTGCCCATAGCAAAGTTATTCTTGTCGGTCTTATCAACCGCAGGAGTATTTACTGGACATTATTCGATAAGCATTTATGCTGAAAAATAAAAGTGCAGTCGGAAGAAAATTGTCAAAGTGGTATAAAAGAAGTGACGTGAGAACGGTCAGTCAGCCAGTGTTTGCAATATTGAAGGTCTCGGCTGCCAAACATTCGGCGAACCGGGAGGCGTAGTCATAACCTAACCTAACCAATCTCTCTGAAATATATAACACATATACCGTCAAAAATCACGTTTTGACAACCATAACGCCGAAGAAAGCACTCTTTTGACAAAATCTTTCCAATATTGATTMATTTCGATAGATTTCTTTGGAACCCAAAACGTAAAGCCGTTCATATATGGAACTTTAGCAGACTTAAGTCTATGAAAATTCTACTATTTAACCCGTTCACGGTTAAAACCAATTAAGGGTTCGGGAAATCTTCGCCGTACTTGAGACTCTTGGGCTCAAATTGCGGTTTAGTCGTGGTTTTTCGAGACCAGCAGAACTCGCTCTCTTTCGCTCTTTACTCTTTCACTCGCTTTCATTACCTAATTATCATAATTCAGCGCAAAACCCAGCGAGAAAGTTAAAGTTCTCATTGTAGCCAAAATATTTAGGCGCGRAACTCTTGTCCTCGTTAATGTTTTTGATAAAGTTGCGTGTGCTATATTAAGTCCACTGAGGATATAGGCGAAAAATATTTTGCTCAGGCCATAATCAGGTGCTTTCCACACTTAGTTTCTTTTACTTTTTGCCTTTCGTTCATACTTTTTTAAGCCGCTTCTCTTCGCGTACCTCTAGATGTGTATAAGAGACAGAGTTTCTTTTACTTTTTGCCTTTCGTTCATACTTTTTTAAGCCGCTTCTCTTCGCGTACCTCGCCGTCTTGCGTTTTAGTTGTTTTTGCCACCAAAAGATATAATAATAATTTTATAGCAATTTTTATGACAACAACGACAAGCGTTTTTCACAATCCGCCACTTGGTGCGCCCTCATCTACCCACACACATWCAAATACATATGTATATAGTATATGTGGTCACATATATAGATACTTCCATGAGCAAAATCTTTGGCAAAATCTCCCAAAGTGTAAATCGCTGTGTTGTTGCCATTAAATTTTTGCGTACACGACAAACGGAAATTGACAGCAAAAGTGTTTATGTGCGTACAACAATAATAACAACAAGAAATAAAACATTGTTGAAGTGTAAAAAAGTGTTTCTCGTCCAAGCWACCACTTAGAAAAAATAAAAGCGTTTTGTCAGCATAATCAGCACGCTGAAACAAGTAAACAATCAGTGCTTGTTTGGCTTTTTTTTTTTTTGTTTAGTTTAACGCCGCTTTTATATGTTGGGGGCAATCATAAAGTTGGATTGCCTTACAGCCATTACTTGTTTATATGTTGTATTTGTATATATGCATGACCAGGCAATGCCATTAAATTTCCCACAACACTGATTGATATGAAGCCGTTATATGTGTGATAACAACTACAGGATATCCATTAAAGTACACGACCATAAAAAACTACAGAAATGTATTTTATGGGAATATGCCACATATGAACATACATATGTACGTCTTGTATGGCGGGGTATACATAGTAAATTGGGGAAGGAGAAGAAAAGTTAACGCTGAAAACCTCCCTCTAAGTAAAGTTCAAGATTTTTTACTAGATATTTCACTCAAGGAGAAAAAAAATTTGCCCTCAAATCCGTGGAGGATTCGAACYTTTTCCCGAATATGAAGTGACTGAGTTGTAGATTTGGGAAAAATGGTCAGCATCAAGGATTACTACTATTTTATTTTTCTTGTAGGTCTTGTGGAGTAGAACGAGAATCTAATTTTGGAATTGGCCAAACACCCACAAAACCTCGACTTAAGTTTAAAATATGATTTTTCGTACATTTGCAATATCGCCATATCGTACCCAGTCCATATCGTAGCTAAATATCAACCGACTTTTCATTTAAGAACGGTTGAAAAAACTCAGACATTTAGAATTTTCTTCTTCTTTATTAGCGTAGTCAACGCTTACGCAGTTATCGCTGTTTGACCTTGTCTATTCATCAAAGTGGAGATATTCCTCTTCCTCTGCCTTTTCCGGCGGATACTGCGTCGTATATTTTCAAAGCTCGAGCATTTTCGTCCATTCGGACGACATGACCTAGCCAGCGTTGCCGCCGACTTCGAAGTTATGTCTGACWACAGTGACTTGGGAACTTAGTTGCGAGTGCGAAGACTGTTTGTTTGATGACAGGAGATATTTCGTTTTGCCTTCGTTCTTTGCTTCGCGAAACGATAGGGAGTCGYYTTGTCTGAAACCTCGTTTGRTCCTTCCCGATTCTKACRGAGCTTTTTGTGTTGCTCAACGYCAGTTTACACAGCTGTATTAGGTTTGCGGGGATACCAAATTCAGACATAGTGGCATAAAAGCAGATCYTTTTCAAAAKCAGCKTTGAAATTGATGAAAAGATGGTGTGTGTTGAACCGGGTCTTCTCCAAGTCTTGGCGCATGGTCAATATCTGCCCAATTGTTGATTTGCTAGGCCTGAAGCCACACCATTAAGGTCGAATCAGTTTCCTTAATGCATTTGCAGTGGTTGTCATAAAAACGGGTGTTTTTTATGAGAGGCTCCGATATCGGTGGTTTCGACAAGTGAGCAGTTTCATGTTTAATGACTCGTGCAAAATTTCGAGTAAATATCTCTGCAACCGGCAGAACGGACRGACGCAYATGGTCAAATCAGCTYAGCTCATCAGGCTGATCWTTTACCATATATGTACATATACATTTTATGGGGTCTTTAACGATTCCTTCTATATGTTACAAACTTCGTGACAAACTTAATACACTTGGTTCAGGTTGTGATAAATATTTTGGTACGGTAATTGGCTTCATTTAATGCAACTTTTTATAGTGGGTATTTGRAAGCGGAATTCAGAATGTTACTGATCTAGGAGAGAGAAAAAAAGTTATAGATTTAAGAGAAAATATGAATTATTAAATAAGTTTTGCTTACTAATATATTTTATATATTTGAGAGRTACCTGAAGGGTATAAGAAAAAGACACTACTTGAAAAATAAGTTTGGGCCAATAAATTATAGAAGAATAACGAACTTTCTAGGCATACGTTAGTGCTTTCAATGGAAAAAGCTGTAAATAAAAAGGCATAGCTGTCTTGAGGACCTAAAGGTTTTTTGTTAATATTGCTCAGGCTTTAAATACTSAAATGTTTAATTATAATTCTTACTGTAGGTGGCAATATTGTACGGAAGCTTGTGCTTACAAGAGCCCTTAGTAGAACCTTTGATGAGCCTTTGACCTCATACTAGAAGTTTTGGCGCTCATATMAAAATTTTAGTCATTGTTTTTGAAGAAAGTTACACTCAAAGAAATATAARCATCTGACACAGTGCCGAAGACAGAGGGKCGCGGGATGTTTTTGGGTGATTTTAATTCAAATTCTGAAACATTTTCGGAGTAACATCAATATTAAAAATATGCTGAGAGGCGAAAGGCCCAGAAAGCAATTCTGATTCCGCTGCTGCCCGACACTRCAGCGTCTGCCATCTTTTCCAAACCATCAAAGCAAACTCGTCACATCAGCGATTAGTTTCTAATTGAAAAATACTCCACGTTACACGAAAGGGTAATAAAAATATTCTTGCAACAAAAATGGGAAAAAACACGAACGTAGAGTAAGCGCATTAAAGTTTGCCAGCAGCTGAAACTTCAAAGCACAAAAATTGCAAATGCTTTGAAACAAGCGTAAACAACCGCAAGCATATAATAAAAAAGAACAAAAACAAGTTGCGARACACAAAAATAAAAATAAAATGACGGCGAAACAAATGGCGAACCAAAAAGTGTGAACAAGCGCCGAATAAAAATTTAATTTCATATGCAATTTAATGGCTTTTGGGTAGCATAATTGCTATTGTTATTGTAATTGTGTTTAATGCGCTATTGCTTGTTGTTGTTGTTGTTGTTGTTGTTGTTGTTTTGGTTTTCGCCACTTTATTGCCAGCACTTTTATCGCAGTTGAGTTTTATTAGCAATTTTCATTTTTATAATTCTGCTATTGATGAGGCAACAGAAATTGTCAGCAACAACAACAACAATAACAATAACCACAACAAAAGCAATAAAAACAACAGTAGCAATAAATGCAAATATGAGTGAAAAATCGACGAAAGCAAGCAACAGCACATCACGCCATGCCTACGGCAACAACAACAGCGATTACAACAACGAAGTAAAAATATCACAACCACACGGTTAACTTTATGCATACGACAGCAACAACAACTACAAAAAACAACCACATCAACAAGCACATGGTTAACGCCATGCCTACTGCAACAACAACAACAACAAGAGGCAGTACACGGTTAACGCAGCAACAGCCGATGATGAACGCTCGTGGACGCAGCGCGGCGGAGGCATGCGCAGTGGTAGTAGGCTACGTGACCAGTGTAACTCGCCGCATCCGAAATCAAGTCAAGACAGCGCAGCACGCTTTGCGTTTTGTTTCATTGTGAATGAGTTGTTTGTTGTTATTGTTTTTGGTAATTGTTGTTGTTGTTGTTGTTGTTTTTTCTTTTCTTCGTTTTTTGCAGTTTCTCGCTTTAATGCATTTGCATCATAATGATTGTGCACCCACTTTACGGCGCTAGGCAACAACAACAACAACAACAACAGCATATCGAGCAAATTACAGCTGCGCCTGTTGCTGACTGCACAAAAGCTCACGAATCGCCTGCTACGGCTTAACRATGCCACAAACTGTGCGTACGTGTGCATGTGTGGGTGAGTGTATGTGCGCGGTGGGGCGTGCGCGCTGTAGTGGTTGTTGAGTTGGCCCCAAGAGTCWGGCCTGTGCGCCGCAATGACTTGCATTCAAGCCGGTTTGCTACCGTTTTACTCGCTTTCTGTGCGACACAGCCTATCATTGTTGTTGCTGCTGTTGTTGTAAGTTCGCTGGCCGTTCATGAACTACAAAAGCCACTCATTGCGGTTGTTGGCCCATTCGCTAGCCTGCTTCTGCGCTTATACACAGCTCAACTGCTGCCTTTACAACAAATACAGCTACAACAACAATAAYATCAGTGAAGTGTAAGCTTCCGTCCGCCCGCTTGCATGCGCTCATTGCAGCTAGCAACCAGCTAACTAACCCGTTTCATCGGCAACACAGCCAGCTGACTGCCGCTGCTCTCGCTGGCTGGCCGCCTGCTCGTCGTGCTGTCTGACGCGTCGACTGCCTAACTGTTTAGCCGAGCGACTGTTACTGTGGCTGTTGCCGACTAGCTTGCCATTGCATGTAGATAACCGTCTTTGCAGCGCGCACATCCACACGCCACTCGCTTTTRTATTGTGTCTGCATCTTTGTATGGCGACTTTTTTTCTGCCTCTCAATTCGGATTTTACATTTTCACTGTGCTAAAGTAACAGCAAAAACAACAAAAAGTAGTAGTGGTTATATGCAAAGTGAATGTTTAAATAAGGGCATGGGTGTAGCTTGGAAAGGGCAAAGGGTTATTTGTAGTAAATTCAAGGGAAATGGCTGATATGTTCATATGTCCATCTACCATCTGGCAACATGCTGTCACAATGCACCCACGCAGGCAAATACTAGCAGTAAATATTTAATATAAAGTTCCACGTTTGCTTGAAAATATTGATAAAAATTGATGAAACTGAGATGTCTTAATCGAACCCATTCGTCATGCTGATTATTCCGTTTAAAAGAAAATGTTTTTGATTTGTGAAAATTATTCAAAGAGGGTTGCTTTGACGACGAACCACGTCCAGGACAGCCATTAACATCAACTGAAGATCAACATGACAATAAAATAAATAAAGTGGTGCTTGTGAAATGAGGATTAAAAGTCAAAGACCTTATTCGCATCGTTAGAATATCTGAAGGATCAGTAAAAACTATTTTGAAGGTTCCTTAATRCCTAAGAAAAGTGAAGGCACGTTGCTTCCAAAAACACTACATTTTTTAGGAAARCAGCGTCGCGTTAAAGTCTGTGAAACAAAGCTATTCGACCACCAATTTGTCATGAAACGTTTTATTACAAGCGATGAGTCTTAAATCTATGCTTAAGACCCAGAAACAGATTGTCAACATAAGCTTGGTTTTGAGCTGCTTTGACGTGGTTTTGTCGGCTTCGGTTCACTTTTTCCACRATATTCGGTCTGTTGATCGGAAATTTCGAGGTTATTGAATACCATTTTGARGGCTGTTTAGGCGGTTTAGGTTTGCTTAGGTCATTTATATTTCTGCGGTTTCACCTGCATGCCTGCAAGTATGAGATCYGGTGTGTTTTTGCCTTGATCTGGCTAAGGCGGCTCATTTGAGGAGGAGGTGTTGATATTATTTTATCTCGTTTTCTTTCAAACACTTATTACACTTGGCATTCGCTGAAATATTCAATATTTCTGTATAACACCCGAGCAAACCGTGCTCAGCTAGAACTCTTACAACCATTCTAGATGCCTCCGCTACGAAATAATTGGCACACACTCCCTCCACGATTACATTCGTTGACTTATCTGATACCTAAAAATGAACCGTTTTATTTCGTCTGCCTAAGTGCACCACGGAATGGTCTATTTTCAATGGAATATACTAAACCATGGACTTTTGTTAGCTATTGGAAAAGAAAATTTAAGAACTTTCCCTTTTTATTTWTTTTTTTTTTTGTGTTTTTTGCTATACATTTTGGGAATTTTTATTTGATTTCTTTAGAAGTGGTTCCATGCCTTTCCATGTTCTGAGTGTTCCGCCCAAATTTCAAGTCATTCGGTCAACTCAGTTTTGGGATATGCTGMAGGAAACCTCACAGTCTTGCGAAAAACGCATTTAAAGTTTCAAGTCCGCTTAAACAACARCCGAACAGCTCGTCTTTACAACTGCTGCATCCTCTAAACTTGTTATAGTCATGTTAAGAAAGCAATTTATGATAAACAGAAATAGATTTTTGGAACCCATCACATGGGATGATCCACTTAAGTCAGCTATTCCCACGACATATGGTGGTACCTAAGCAGAACGGAACCGAAATTTTTATACGCCAAAATCTTGACAGTCTTGCCGAATTCTGCCGCTACAACAACAACAAGCCACTTAAATCAGCATTAAAGCATTGAAATATGTCTGAAGCCATGACTATTCACTGCTGAAAGGTGCTTTTGTTATAGGTAGTGCCATTACGAGTCGGCGATATCAGAAATTAGATATTTTAGTTCAAGTCAGAGTACTAGGCTAGGGTTCAAACGATCAAAATCTTGTATTTGTCTTAAATATTTTTGCAAAACCAGCAGTATGCCGGATTGTTTTTTTAGTTACTTCCTCGACATTTTGCAGAACGTTCTGGCGTTATGTGTTACTTTACAAGACATTTTTGAACAACGAAGCGATATCTATAAACATTTTCCACGTTTCTGCAGTGTTTTCGGGTCTTTATATATATTATAGACTTATACTTAAGTTTGAGTTGTATAGAAATACATATTTACAAAATTTATTTTTGAGAACAAAAGGTAAGGTTATCTATCAACAAATCAACTAATCCCTCATAARTTGCATTAACCAGTAACATTGAGTAAACTTCTAATTCTCTTTGAGAGTAAAACAACTGCAGATAAAAGGGAACCCATACGTTGTTCCATCCCAGCACGCAACTAACAAATAACAAACTAATAAAAGCTGGTACCGAAATGAACGKAAAACGTAGAAATCTACGCGCACAACGACAGAACTAGAAATTAATGCAGAAATTTGTCTGTTTGTTTGTTGCAAAACTTGAAATGTAGAAGAGTTCAGTTTATATCGCTTTTGACCTCTTGTTGTAAGTGGCTGTTTTGTGCCTTTTTTTGCTTCGGAGCGCTACAAGTGCAACACAGATTTGATTACAGGGTTGTACTTGTACGGCTAGTAGTTTTGTTTGTTTTTTGGTTTTTTTTTTTTTCTTTTTTGCAATGGGTACACTTAAATTTTCGTTTCGGCAATAAAATCGCYATAAAAATGTTGGAAAAAATTGGTAACAACATTTACGGCCTGCAGTCACAGGCGCGTAACTGAAAAAGTGATAATAAAAGGCAACAACACCAAATGAAAAAAAGAAAAGGAAAACCAAAATCAAGCACTTGTTGTTAGCAGCAGCAATAGACACAGAAAAAAACTAAACAAAACTAAAAAATTAAACACATAAAAAATAAGTAAAAAAATT